>NW_024396934.1:429650-500716 GCF_004115215.2 Ornithorhynchus anatinus
GGAGGCTGGGGGTCCCAACTGCCCCATGCCCCCAACCTCCAGCCTGGACTAGTGGATGGAGCTGGGGCCCAGGAGTCAGAAGGACCTGGGTTCTAATCCTGGCTTGGCCACGTGTCTGCTAAATGCCTGCTGTATGACCTTGGGAAAATCAGTTCACTTCTCTTTGCCTCAGTTACCTCAGTTTTAAAATGGGGATGAATAATAATAATAATAATGATGGTATTTGTTAAGCACTTGTTATGTGCAAAGCACTATTCTAAGCACTGGAGGGATACAAGGTGATGAGGTTGTCCCATGTGGGGCTCACAGTCTTAATCCCCATTGTACAGATGAGATAACTGAGGCACAGAGAAGTGAAGTGATTTGCCCAAAGTCACCCAGCTGACAAGTGGCGGAGTTGAGATTAGAACCCATGACCTCTGATTCCCAAGCCCGGGCTCTTTCCACTGAGCCATGCTGCTTCTCTAGAAAAGCAGCAAAGAAACTTTCATAAAGGTTTTTTTCATAAAGAAAGGATGAAAACTATAAGCCCCATTTGGACCAGCGTGATGTAATGGATAGGGCACGGGCCTGGGAGTAAGGAGGTCATGGGTTCTAATCCTGGCTCTGCCACATGTCTGCTGTATGACCTTGGACAAATCACTTCACTTCTCTGAGCCTCAGTTATCTCATCTGTAAAATGAGGATTGGGAGTTATAAACCTCGTGTCGGCCGGGGACTGTGTTCACCCCATTTGCTTGTATTCCCCTCAGCACTTAGTAGAGTGCTCGGCATATAGTAAGCGTTTAAATGCTACAATTATCATTATTATTATTACATGAACTGTGTCCAACCTGATTAGCTTGTATCTACCCTAGCACTTAGTGTAGTGCCTAGCACATAGTAAGCACTCAACAGAAACCATAAAAAAACTCTAAGCATCTTGGTGCCTTTGTCAGAGACTGAGGCACAGATAATAGTTGGGGTATTTGTTAAGCGCTTACTATGTGCTCAGCACTGTACTAAGCCCTGGAGTAGATACCAGATCATCAGGTAGGAGGGAGAACTTGTATTGAATCCCCATTTTGCACATGAAGGAACTGAAGCACAGAGAAGTGAAGTGACTTATCCAAGGTCACAACAGCAGACAAATGGCAGAGCTGGGATTAGAACCCAGGTTCTTCTTATGCCCTGGCTAGTGGTCTATCAGCTAGGCCATGTTGCTTCTCTAGACACCTAGGAAATGCTTAACAAACATCACAGTCTGTTGTTATTATCATTGTTATTTCTCACTCTCAGAAAGCTCTCCCGGAATGTCCTGCCCAGCCCACCGCTGTTTGACTGGGAAGCACGATTCTCCGCAGACACCTACCCGTTCGATTGCTGATCTCCCCCTCGGCACAGGGAACACAGTCGTAGCAGCAGTCGGCTTTCCCTTCCTGAGTTGTTTTCCTGAATCCCGGCCAGCAGCTCTCGCTACACATGGAGCAGAGGTTCTGTGTGAGGAGGGGAAGAGAGAAATGGGCAGGACATTGAGCCATCCCTCCCTGGAACTCAGAGGCATGGGGGAAGACAGGAAAGGATATAGAAATTCCAGGGCAACGTTCTACTCCTTACAAAGGGGTGGGAGACTATGAATTCAATCAAAGCTGGAAACAATCTTCATCATCAGTGGGATCTATTGAGCAGTTACTTTGTGCTCAGTGCTGCACTAGGCACTTTAGAGAGCAATCAATCAGTCAAAACATCAGTGGCATGTATTGAGCAATTAATGTGTGCAGAGCACTGTATTAAGTGTTTGGGAGAGTAAAAGGCAAAAGGGTTGGTGTATATGTTCCCTGTGCACAACAAGTTTACAGTCTAGATGGGGAGACCGGCATCAATATAAAAAAATTAATTAATTTTAATATATAACTCGTGGATATGTACTTAAGTGCTGTAGGACAAATATCAAATGCCCAAAGGGCACAGATCCAAGCACGTAGATGACACAGAAGGAAGACAATGCTAGGGGATAATTGGGCTTAATCAGGGAAGGCTTCTTGCAGGATGTGTGGCTTTAATAAGACTTTGAACATGGGGAAAGTGGTGGTCTGGCATTTATGGAAGAGAAGGAAGTTCCAGGTCAGAGGGAGGACATGGGGTAGGGGTAGGTAGCAAACTTGAGGAGATTGAGGTACAGCAAGTAGCTGATGCTAGAGGAGCAGAGTGTGGGGGCCGGACTGTAATAGGAGATCAGTGAGGTAAGGTAGGAGGGAGGGAGTTGACTGAGGGCTTTAAAGCCAGTGGTAAGGAGTCTTCTCATTTTATTTCATCCAATTTTCCAGCTCTACCGGCTTCCAGTCCAAGATGACAATCTGGGATCTCATCCAATAACGCCTCCTCAATCAACTGATCAATCAGTGGGATTTAGTGAGCACTTGCACTGTATAAAGCACTGTATTAAGCACTTTGCAGAGTACAGTATAAGAGTTGGAAGACACGTTCCCGGTATACATGGAGCATCCAGGCCAGAAGAGGAGACAGACATTAAAGTAAACTACAGATATGGACATTGTGGGCCTGGAATGTGTTTATTACACTGTTACACTGCATCCTCCCAAGGGCTAAGTATAGCGCTCTGCCCACAGTAAGCACTCAGTGATTACAATTGACTGACAGAAAGACCGTGGGACTGAGTGTGGGGTGAAACTGTACAGCATCTTCCTGGCCAGGAAGGCCAGCATTAACCTGACCATGGCCAGGAGTCCCATGTAGCCTGGGACACAGTAGAAAGCAGTGGCGGAACCCTCAGTACATTGGATGATGATGACCCTGGCCTCAAATGCCACATCCACGTGGGAGAATGGAGGTGAGGTCCCCAACCAGACCGTGCAGATGCCCACTTGGATGAGGGAGCAGATGCAGATGATGAAGGAAGGCACCATGGGCCCCAGCCATGTTCTCATTCTGCTCCCCAGCCCAGTGGCCCTGAATGCCAGAACCATGATGACCATCTTGGCCATCACAGTGGAAATGGCCCGGGAGAAGATGACTCCAAAGGCCGTTTGTCACAGCACGCAGGTCATCTCACCCTCCTCCTCCTCCTCCTCATTTATTACATGAGAAAATAGACCATCCCATGTTATCCTCTCCTCACTGATGATGAAATCTTGGCCAGCTGGGGCCAGGGGGATGAACTCTCCCACTTTGATGTAGACTTTGGTTCCATTCTGTAAAATCTGATAGTTCAGGATATCAAACCTACTGTTCGTCCAGCTGAGGTCATCCAAATGGACCCACTCACCAGCGCCAGTGTAGATCCGAGCGTTCTTCAGAGGCGAGTGGAGCTGGAGGGAGAAGGAGACACCAGTGACTCAAGTCACCAAAGTAGCAGAGTACTAGAGTGGACAGAGGGAGGGAAGAATTACCTGCCATGGATGAGGGATCCAGCTTGGTCCATCTCCCGATGTCTCCATGTCCTTGGCAACCCAGATCTCTTGGTGGAGTGTGTGGGCGATGACCTATACAGTGCTGTACACGCTGTAACTTTGGGGAGACAGGTTCATGTCTCAGAAGTCCAAGGACCTACTTTCCAGTGTATCGTTTAAATCACACAGTCCCAGAGAATCAAGTCTATCCAGATCTTCTACAAATGGAGAATCAAAGGTCCACTGCCAGAATGATGGAAGAAACATATCCTGAGGATATTTCTTTGGGTTCAGGGTCCGTTTGAAATCCCTGAAACCCAGAATCCCCTTCCTATGAACTGAAAATGACAAGGAGCCTTGGAAAAAGGTGTTATTTCTGATATAAGAAATTGTTGTAAAATCCCAATCGGATGTGGTGACCCAAACCTTCTCGAGAATAGGGAGGTTAATGCAGATTAAAAACGAATGACAGTAAAGAGTACGTATCTCCACAGGCAGCAACTACATTCGCTGATGATGTCATAATTTGTTTGTAGTGAGAGCCAATCCTATATGTATATTTGGTAAAACACTCATGGATTCTTTCAACATGAGCCACACAGATGCCATTCTTGGCCATCTCCTCTGTTAGGGCCATAGCAAACGTCTCCCATTGAATGTCATCGGTAACCAGGAGGCCGATCCAGACCCAGTGGAAATGTTTCATGAGAGTGATCATCCCCAAAGGCAGATGTGGGGAAGTCACAGAGATTTGATAGAGAGAATGGAACCGGGCCTTACTTCTGAGAGTGGGGTCCTCTGGGCCGTAGCAGATCTACATGGGAGACAGAGCAGGGGAAGAGGGGATTCCAGAGTGGACATATGGACAGACATCACCACACTAATACAATCACTCATCCTATCCCTCCTGGATTACTGCATCAGCCTCCTTGATGACCTCCTAGCCTCCTGTCTCTCTCCACTCCAGTCCATACTTCACTCAGCTGCCCAGATCATTCTTCTACAAAAACACTCAGGATATGTCACCCTGCTCCTCAAAAAACTCGAGTGGTTGCCCATCCACCTCCACATCAAACAACTCCTCACCATTGGCTTTAAAACACTCCACCACCTTGCTCCCTCTGACCTCATCTCGCTTCTCTCCTTCTACAACCCAGCCCTCATACTTTGCTCTTCTAGTGCTAACCTTCTCACTGCGTTTCGATCTCAGCTATCTCGCCACCGACCCCTAGCCAACATCCTGCATCTGGCCTGGAAGGCCCTCCCTTCTCAAATCCCACAGACAATTATTCTCGACCACTTCAAAGTCTTATTGAAGGCACATCTCCAAAAGGCCTTCCCAAATTAAGCCCCACCTTCCCTCATCTCCCACTCCCTTCTGCGTTGCCCAGACTTGCTCCTTTTGTTCTTCCCTCCTCCCAGCCCCACAGCACTTATGTACAAAGCTGTAATTTTATTTATTTGTATTCATGTCTGTCTCCCCACCTCTTAACTGTGAGCTCATTGTGGGTAGGGAATGTATCTGTTTATTGTTGCATTGTCCTCTTCCAAGTGCTCTGCACAAAGTAAACACTCCATAAATACGATTGGTTGAATGAATCAATCAATCAATGAATGAATCAATGAATCACGCCATATTCCCAATTCAATCAATCAGTCCATGGTGTTTACTGACCATTTTCTAGGTGTAGAGACCTGTACTACATGCTTGGGGGAATACATTATAGCTGGCAGACAGGCTCACTGCCCACGAGAGGCTTACAGTCTCCAGGGGGTCAGTATCTTTCATTCCAGGCAAAGACACAAGTCCATTTCATTGACTTTGGCTCATTCATTCATTCAGTCGTAATTATTGAGTGCTTACTGTGTGCAGAGCATTGTACTAAGTGCTTGGAAAGTACAATTTGGTAACAAATAGGGACAATACCTACCCAACATTGGGCTCACAGTCTAGAAGGGGGGAGACAGACAAGAAAACAAGTAGACAGGCATCAATAGCATCACTATAAATAAATAGAATTACAGATACATACACATCATTAATAAAATGAATAGAGTAATAAATATGCACATATATACACAAGCCCTGTGGGGCAGGGATGGGGTAGAACAGAGGGAGTCAGGGCAATGGGGAGGGGAGGAGGAGCAGAGAAAAAGGGGGAATTTCCTAGTCTTGGACTGTCCATGGGACAGCACTTGCGCAGGGCCTGGCACATAGTAAGTGCTTAACAAATACCATAAAACAACAACAGTGACAACAACAATGACAGCAACAACAAACTAATGCTTGTCTACCCATTGCCTTTGGGAGTCCTCACCTGGGGGAGCTTATAGAGTCCCAGCAGCCAGGAGCCAGTAGTGGACACTGCCAACGATAGCCCTCCTATGACAGCCAGCAGTTTGTCCCGCTGCTCCGGGTCACAGCTATAGCTGGGGCCAGTTGTGGCTCTTCCTGAGATCAGAGCCATGGAACTCTGAGCCGTGATCATGTCCAGGAAGTGGATGTTGAAGAGGTGGAAGCCCAGGGAAATAGTGGGTAACAGGATGGGGTCCTTGTTGATCTCCTCCACAGCAAACACCAGGGCTATGAGCTGCTGGTAGTGTTTGGTGAAGCATCTGTAATGGGAAGGAAGGGAGATGGCACAGAATCATTGGGGCATAGCAAAAAGAGCTCAGGCCTGGGGGTCGGAAGGACCTGAGTTCTAATCCCACCACCACCACTTGCCTGCTGTGTGACCCTGAACGAGTCACTTCATGTCTCTGTGCCTCAGTTCCCTCATCTGTGAAATGGGGATTAAAACTGTGAGCCCCTTGGGGGACATGAATTGTGTCCAACTTGATTAACTTGACTCAACTCCAGTGCTTAGTATAGTGCCTGGCACCTAGGAAGCACTTAACAAATACCCCAGCAAAAAAAAAGTGTGTTGAACAGTCGAGCGGCAGTGGGACAGAGATGAGGAGGAGAAAGCCCCTGGGAGCTACAAGGGTAGTGGGAAGTGAGTCCCAACCTTCCCAAATCTCTGAGAGAGAAAGCCTCAAGGACACTGCAAACTAATCTAGGTGGGTGAGTCAATCAATCAGAGATTTTGATTAAACACTTTCTGTGTGCAAAGCACTGTACTAAGTGCTTGGGAGAGGGCAATATATAACAGTCCTGATGAAAGAGGTGGTGGGTGCGGTCTGGGGTCTGCATTATGCAAAAAGTGACCTTGGGTGGAAATGCAGGCAGGGAAAGCAACAGGAGAAAGATCTACAGAATACATAATGATATTAATTATGGTATTTGTTAAGCGCTTACTATGTGCCAAGTACTGTTCTAAGCACTGGCGTAGATACAATATAATCATGTTGTCCCATGTGGGGATCACAGTCTTAATCTCCATTTTACAGATGAGATAACTGAGGCACAGAGAAGTTAAGTGACTTGTCCGAAGTCACACAGCCGACAAGTGGTGGAGCCAGGATTAGAGCCCACAGCCTCTGACTCGCAAGCCCGTGCTCTTGCCACTAAGCCACACTGCTTCTCTACATAACAGCAGTAGATACTGACTCCAGGAGCAATCAGCCAGTGCTATTCATTCAACACTCACTGTGTAATAATAATGTTGGTATTTGTTAAGCACTTACTATGTGCAGACCACTGTTCTAAGCACTGGGGGAGATACAAGGTAATCAGGTTGTCCCACGTGAAGCTCAGAGTTAATCCCCATTTTACAGATGAGGTAACTGAGGCACAGAGAAGTTAAGTGACTTGCCCACAGTTACACAGCTGACAAGTGGCAGAGCCGGGAGTCGAACCCATGACCTCTGACTCCGAAGCCCAGGCTCTTTCCACTGAGCCACGCTGCTTCCCCTTGTACAGAACATGTAAGTGCTTGGGAGAGTACAATACAACAGAGTCGGTAGAAACGTTCCCTGCACACAACGAGGTTACAGTCTAAAGGAGGAGAGAAAGTAAAGGAGGGAATTCATAGGCTTGAAATCTCCTTCTGAAGCCAACAAATTTGTATCTCCAAACTCTGTAATATTTTACTCTCCCAAGCACTTAGTACACATGGTAATCCATTAATCAATCAATCAGCGGCATTTGAGGTCTTACTGTGTGCAGAGTACTGAACTAAGTGCTTAGTACTAAGTGCTTATGGGCAGGGAAAGTGTCTACCACCTCGGTTGCACTGTACTCTTCCAACCACTTAGTACAGTGCTCTTCCACACCGTAAGTCCTCAATAAATACCACTGATTGATTGTTGAGCTTCCTGAACAGCTACATATGGGCTCTGGCCCTTGACCCTTTATCGTAGATGTCAATGCCATTGGTGAGCCAGCATCCATGCCCGCTGCCCTTCCTTTCTCCCCCTCCCAGTGATGCCACCCCCCACCCCCCATTCCCACCTGTCCTACATCGTGGTAAACACCAACACTTACTCTGTGGGGTTGGGATAGAAAAGTGGCTGTTCCATTAAGTTCTCAAGGACGCCTAAATGACTCAGAATCATATCCAGAGAGAAGAGTCCTCCGATCACCACATCTCCATCTTGGTAGTAGCCACTTGAATGATTTCTCTCCAAGGTGCAGGGACGGTTGACCATCCTGCACTGAACACCATGAAGCTGGGAGAATAGTGTGGTCCACAGAAGACTATGCCTCATGGCCACAGCCCTAGAACACAAAGACAAAACTACTCCCTGGAGGGCCAGGCTGATCCAGAGGCAGATAGGTTGAGATGAGAGAACTGTTCAGTGTTTTAGGCTCCCCCGAGGATTCATTCCACGCACGGATGCAGTGCCTGGATGGAGACGGTCCTCGCTCCTGGATGTCAGAGGTAGCGGATGAGGGGGATATTTATAGGGGTGCTTTTTCCTGATGCAAGAGTTACTAGTTCCACCCGATGATCTTTGTTTTCGATGGTGTAAGTGACCTGAGACTCCTCTTCCTCCTCTCTCTCCTGGCCTCTACCCCACTCCCAGAGAGGGTGAAATCACCGTCACTGAGGAATAGCAACCTTGTTTGCTGCACCTGCGTACTCATGATCACTGGACAAACAAGTGCAAGAGTTGCTATTCTCCCAGGTACTTAGTAGAGTGCTCTGCAGGCAGCAAACATTCAATAAATACCATGGATTCATTGTGGACAGGGAACGGGTCAACCAATTCTGTTGTACTGTACTTTCCCCAGTGCTTAATACAGTGCTCTGCACACAGTAAGCACTTGGTAAATGCCACAGATTGATTGGGGGCAGGGAATGTGGCTACTAAGTCTGTTGTATTGGACTCTCCCACATGCTTAGTACAGTGCTCTGCACACAATAAGTGCTCAGTAAATACCATTGATTGATTGATATGTAGAATATCCAGAAGAGACCTAGGGACCTCAGTGGAAGCAGGTTTCTAAGAAGGTTCAGACACTTCTTCAAACATAGAACCACAAAGTGTCCTCAGTCTGCGTGTCCCTTTGCCAACAAGCCCTTGTGTTGTCTGGACAATCTCCAGTGACAGAGGCAGAGAAATGTGGCCTAGTGGAAAGAGCATGAGCCTGGGAGTCAGAAAACCTAATAGTAATAATTAACTTCTAACTACCCTAGCACATAGAACAATGTTCAACACATAGTAAGCACTTAACCAATACCATTTAAAAAGGGGGATTTAAGGAAGACTCCTTCTTTCTCGGGAGTTTCAGAATCACTGTCTGAAGTGGCTGAAGTAAAAGAAGAATAGTCCGGTATATCTGATTCACAGAGAGTTCTTCAATGAGTTTGAGCAAACCCAAAAGGAGTTCCTTTGGATTTACAAATCTGTACCAGCAAATCTAATATTTTCAAACACTCTCCTCTTTTTAGATCTTCCTATTTGTAACACAAAATACATCTTATGATGGGACTGATGGGATTCCAGCCCATGCATTTGATGATAACCTTGTTCTTTTCATTTGGAATTATGTCTAATATTTGGACTATATATCCTTCTTCTAAGCACTTTTGGCTTGCCAACTGGAAGAGGCTAAAATCTTCTCCTTTGAAGTCAGGCTCTTCTAGGATTTACTACCCCAGTCCTTCCACAGCCCAGGTTGCCGCTGCTCACTGGACGGGGAGTCAGTCAGGCCCCGAAGACCGGCCAGGGGCAGGGGACAGGCAGGAGGCAAGGCCAGGGCCAAACTCATGTGACCGGGAGAGGCCCGGGCAGAGGTATGTGCTCTGGCAGTGAGTGTCACTTGGGTTCTTGGCTGCTTCGTATCCATCCTTATCTCTTACGTCGACATCTTCTGGGCCACACTGCGGATGAGATCCACTGAGGGCCAGGCCAAAGCCTCTTCCACCTGCCTGCCTCACCTTGCTGTTATCTCTCTGTATCTTTTCATGGGTTTGTTTGCCCATCTGAAGCTGCCCTTATCCTCCCCATGAACACTAGACCTGCTGGTGTCCGTGTTCTACACAGTGCTGCCCCTCACCCTGAACCCCCTCATCTACAGCCTGAGGAACAAGAACATGAAGATCTTCTCAAACTGGGGAAGATCTTCTCCAGCAACTTCATTTCCGGGATGAACCGACCCTCTTTCTTGCTGGGGTAAGAGGAAGATGGAGGGATCCACTAGAGGGAAACAGCATGGCATGGTGAAGAGCCTGAGCCTGGGAGGCAGAGGACTTGAGTTCTAATTCTGTCTCTGCCACTTGTCTGCTGTGTGACCTTGGGCAACTCACTTCATTTCCCTGTGCTTCAATTCCTTCATCTGCAAAATGGGGATTCAGTACCTGTTCCCCCTCATATTTAGACTGAGAGTTCCATGTGTGACAGGGACTGTGTCCATTCTGATGATCTGTATCTACTCCAGTGGTTAATAAAGAAAATAGTAAGTTCTTAGAAAATACCACTTTCATTATTAAGGGAGGAGTCTAGTCTCATTGGTCTACAGGACAGAGCGTTCCTACTGTTCTTCCCCCCTCAACCCTTTTCCATTCTCCATTCCCTCTCATTTTGTTTTGTCATGGTATTTGTTAAATGCGCATTATCAGGCACTGTATTAAGTGCTGGGGTCGATACAAGCTAATCAGGTGGGACACAATCCATGTCCCACATGAGCTCACAGTCGTAATCTCCATTTTACTGACGAGGCAACTAAAGCCCCGAGAAGTGAGGTGACTTGCCCAAGGTCACACAGCAGACAAGTGGCAGAGTAAGATTAGAACCCAGGACCTCTGACTCCCAGGCCCAGGTTCTTTCCACTGGACCATGCTGCTTCTAAGCACTTACGTGCTGTACTTAGTACTGGTATAGATACACATTAATCAGGCTATGAACCCCTTGAGGGCCAGGGGCCCTTTCTAATTCTGACTGGTATATTTTTTATGGTATTTGTTAAGTCCTTATTACATACCAGTCTATGCACTGAGCACTGGGTATATACAAGTTAACCAGGTGACCCACAGGGGGCTCACAATCTTAATTTCCATTTCACAGATGAAGTAACTGAAGCACAGAGAAGTGAAGTGACTTGTCCAAAGCCACATGGCTGACAAGTGGAGGAGCCAGAATTAGAACCCAAATCCTCTGACTCTCAGGCCCATGCTCTTCCCACTAGGTAAGACTGCTATTCTTCCCCAACACTTAGCATACTGCTTGGCACAGAGTAAGTGCTTTAATAAATACTCAGACCACATAGCCATTAACCACTACTGACTGGGCTCTGGACCAAACAGATCCCCGATTCCTCCAGAATCCTGCTGACCAACAATTACAGCTTCCAGGACCCTCGGTATCCTCCTTTTTTTTAATGGCATTTGTAAAGTGCTTACTATGTGCCAGGCACTGTACTAAGTGCTGTGGTAGACACAAGCTAATCAGGTTGAACACAATCCATGTCCCACATGGGCTTACATTCATAATCTCCATTTCACAGATGAGGTAAATGGGACACAGAGATGTGACTTATCCTAGATCATAGAGCAGAAAAGTGGTGGAGCCAAGATTAGAACCCAGGACCTCTAACTCCTAGGCCCTGGCTCTTTCCACTAGGTTATGCTGCATCTCAATAATAAAATTCTTCATGCTATAAGTTACTTTAATAAAGACAAAGCAGTAGTTTAATGTTAATGTTAGAGAACATAGCACAAAGTGGAGTTTCATATTCTTTTTCCATAGGTTCTGGAATAAATCCTAATTTATAACATTTATTTACATGAGAAAATCAACTCCAAGGTAAATTAGGGTCAACGTGGATATTTTAATGATGATAGTGTCATTTGTTAAGTACTTACCATGTGCCCTAAGCATTTATTATATCCCCCTCTATATTGTAAGCTCGTTGTGGGCAGGGACTGTGTCTGTTTATTGTTTTATTGTACTTTCCCAAGTGCTTAGTACGGTGCTCTGCACACAGTAAGCACTCAATAAAAATGACTGAATTGAATGCCAAGCACTGTTCTAAGCCTGGAGTAGATACAAGTTAATCAAGTTGGGTGCAGTTCCTGTCCCACGTGGGGCTCACAATCTAAGTAGCAGGGAGAACAGAATTGAAACCCACTTTACAGATAAGGAATCCCATTTTGCAGGTGAGGATTTTTGCTTCTCACTCAATCCTCCAGATTATTTAAGAAGACTTTAATAGTCTGATCACCTTCCTCCCCACCTCCCAATCCAACACCACAACTCTCCCCAATGTCAAATCCCTCTTCCTCAGAAATCCTTCCCGGATTAGTTCACAGCATCCCAATCTCTCTAGCTCATTGCTCAATATATATGGTGCTCCTAACCTTAGCACTTATGCATTTTTTCATATTTCATGTAATGATTTATTCAGCTATTTTTCATCCTGATACATTTTTGCTACTACTAATAATAATTGTGGTATTGGTTACTCAATCAATCAGTGGTATTTATTCAATAGTATTTATTTATTTTCATTCAATAGTATTTATTGAGCACTTACTATGTGCAAAGCACTGTACTAAGCGCTTGGAATGAACAAGTCGGCAACAGATAGAGACAGTCCCTGCCATTTGACGGGCTTACGGTCTAATCAGGGGAGACAGACAGACAAGAACAATGGCAATAAACAGAGTCAAGGGGAAGAACATCTCGTAAAAACAATAGCAACTAAATAGAATCAAGGCGATGTACATTTCATTAACAAAATAAATAGGGTAATAAATATATACAGTTGAGCAGACGAGTACAATGCTGAGGGGATGGGAAGAGAGAGGAGGAGGAGCAGAGGGAAATGGGGGGAAAAGAGGGTTAAGCTGCGGAGAGGTGAAGGGGGGTGGTAGAGGGAGTAGAGAGAGAAGGGGAGCTCAGTCTGGGAAAGCCTCTTGGAGGAGGTGAGCTTTAAGTAGGGTTTTGAAGAGGGGAAGAGAATCAGTTTGGCGGAGGTGAGGAGGGAGTTCCAGGACCGCGGGAGGATGTGGCCCAGGGGTCGACGGCGGGATAGGCGAGACCGAGGGACGGTGAGGAGGTGGGCGGCAGAGGAGTGGAGCATGCGGGGTGGGCGGTAGAAAGAGAGAAGGGAGGAGAGGTAGGAAGGGGCAAGGTGATGTAGAGCCTTGAAGCCTAGAGTGAGGAGTTTTTGTTTGGAGCGGAGGTTGATAGGCAACCAGTGGAGTTGTTTAAGAAGGGGAGTGACATGCCCAGATGGTTTCTGCAGGAAGATGAGCCGGGCAGCAGAGTGAAGAATAGACTGGAGGGGGGCAAGAGAGGAGGAAGGGAGATCAGAGAGAAGGCTGACACAGTAGTCTAGCTGGGATATAACGAGAGCCCGTAGCAGTAAGATAGCCGTTTGGGTGGAGAGGAAAGGGCGGATCTTGGCGATATTTATTGAGCATCTACTGTGTGCAGAACACCATACTAAGCATTTTGGACAGTACAATGTAACAGAGGTGGTAGACAGGTTCCCTCCCCACATAGAGCTTTGTACCAAGCTAGTGTGTCAGATTCAAGTTCATCAGTATAGATACAGTTCTTGCACCACTTGGGACTAACAGTCTAGTAGGAGAGAGAACAGGTATTGAATCCTCATTTTACAAATGAGGAAACAGAGAAGGTAAATAACTTGCCCAAGGTCACCCACCCGGGTGGTTGGCAGAGCTGAGATAGAACTCAGGTCCTCTGACTCCTAGGCCTGTGCTCTTTCTACTAGGCCATGCCACTTCCCCTTCATTCATTCATTCAATCATTCATTCAATTGTATTCATTGAGTGCTTACTGTGTGCAGAGCTTACTGTGTGCTTGGGAGAGTATAATACAACAATAAACAGACCCAGTCCCTGCCCACAATGAGCTTACAGTCTAGAAGGGGAGACAGACACTAATATAAATAAATAAATTGCAGAACACTATATTAATCACTTGGGAGAGTAAATGCAACAGAGTTGGTAGACACATGCCCTGCCCTCAGTGAGCTTTTTTTTTATATTTGCTAAGTTCTCACTATGTGCCAGGCACTGTTCTAAGCATTGGAGTAGAAGGAAGGTAATCAGTTTGGGTACAGTCCATGTCCTACATGTGGCTCACAGTGCCAAACCCCATTTTACAGATGAGGTAACTGAGGCACAGAGAAGTTGAGCCCAAAGTCACACAGCAGACAAATGGTGGAGATGTATCTAGAACCCAGGTCCTTTTGTTTCCCAGACCCGGGCTCTAACCATTAGGCCATGCTGCTTCCCCTGAGCTTAGAGTATAGAGAAGGGAGCTTGCCCCCTCCTACCATACCTGGCTGATCTACTACAACACTTGACTCCTCCAATGCCAAGCTACTCACTGCACCTACTCACTGGTGTTTTAGAGGCAGTTCTTGACAAATAGTAAGCGCTTAACAAATACCATCATTACTAGGTCCCAATGATAGCCAAAGGGACTAGAACATAGTTCCAATGTTCTTTTTTTAATTTTTTATGGTAGTCGTTAAGAATTTACTATGTGCCAAGCACTGTTCTAATCTCTGGGCATTGTTCTAATTGCTGGGCACTGTCCCAAGTGATGCTATTAATACCACAACTAATGTCAATGCTCTGCCATTAATGAACTTGTATCTAACTCAGCGCTTAGACCAGGACTTGACACATAATAAGTGCTTAACAACTACCATAAAAATAAAACAAAACAAAACGAAATAAAACCCCCCAATGATTGTTTGGTAACTTCCATTGCCTTGGTTTCCCCATAATGATCTTAGATTGGGAGTACCCCTTCCCAGTACTTAGTATAGCGCCTTGAACACAGTAAGGGCTTAATAAATATTATTACTACTACTATCATTTTCAGTATTTCTGCTTAGCCTAACCTTCTTGCCAAATGCCCAAGAAGATTCGTCTCCTAGACAATCCCTTTTTTTTAATGGTATTTATTGAGCGTTTGCTATGTGGAGAGCACTGTCATAAGTGCTTGGGAGAGTACAGTACAACAAAATTAACAGGTATGTTCCCTGCCCATAATGAGTCTTACTCTCTGTACTGTCAGCTTCTTGTGGGCAGGGAACCTGCATACCAATTCTACCGCTTTGTACTCTCCTAATCAGTAAATTTATTATTCAATCACTCAGTCAATGGCAGTCTTGAGCACTGACTCTCTAGAGGGTTAGGCATGCCAGGGAGGGAGTGGAGGGAAGGGAGGACAGTGAGGCAAGGATTCAAAGAGAAAGCTTTGTACTGAGGACCATTTTGGCCAAACCTTCCCTGAAGAAGAGCTCTCTGTATACATCCATGGCAAAGGGAGAGAATCAGTTCACCCTGGAAATGAAGTGGACAGAGAAGATTTTCCCCAGGGCAGCCTTCATGTCCTTGTTCCTCAGGCTGTAGATGAGGGGGTTCAGGGTGGGGGGCAGCACTGTATAGAACACAGACACCAGCAGGCCGAGCTTCGATGGGGAGGATGAGGGTGGCTTCAGATGGGCAAATGAACCCGTGCAAAGATACAAAAAGACCACAATGAGGTGAGGCAGACAGGTGGAGAAGGCTTTGGTCCGGCCCTTGGTGGCCGGCATCTTCAGCACCGCCAAGAAGATGTGGACATAAGACACGAGAATGGATACAAAGCAGCCCAAACACAAAATAACACTGAGGACAAGAACACAAATCTCTGCTCGGGCCTCCCCAGGGCACATGAGTTTGAGCAACTGGGGGACATCACAGAAGAATTGGTGGATAATGCGAGGACCACAAAAGTGGGAGGAAAAGGTAGCAGCCCTGTGCATCAGGGAGCAGAGACCCCCGCTGAGCCAGGATGCAGTGGCCATCTTCCTACAAACCGCTTGGTTCATGATGGTGTCATAGCGCAAGGGGCAGCAGATGGCCGCGTAGCGGTCATAGGACATTGCAGTAAGGATGAAAAACTCTGAACCACCAAAAAGAATCATTAAAAGGACCTGTGTAGTACACCCCAGGAAGGAGATGGATCTGCTGTTGGTCAATAAGTTGAGGATGGATTTGGGGACGGTGGTGGTGATGTAGCAGAGATCTAAGAGAGACAAGTTCCTGAGGAAGAAGTACATGGGGGTGTGGAGACGCTGGTCGAGGGTGGGGATGGCTAAGATAAGGAGATTCCCTGTCAGGGCCACCAGGTAGACCGGGAGGAACAATGCGGCGTGGACTAGCTGCAGCTCCCAGACCTCCGAGAAACCCAGCAGGAGGAATTCCGTCACCATGGAGACATTGGCCATTTTCTACTTGGATTTCCTGAGAACAATGTGGACAGGAAATGAGAAAGTGGATGATTGGAATTCATTTAAAATTCCAGCTGGATGCCCAAGTTGAAAACATACTATTCCTCAACTTCTCATTCATTCATTCATTCATTCATTCATTCATTCATTCATTCATTCATTCCATCATATTTATTGAGACGTACAATTCAGCAATAGAGACAATCCCTGCTTACACCGGGCTTACAGTCTAGAAGGGGGAGACAGACATCAAAACAAGTAAACAGGCATCAGTATAAATAAATAGAATTGTACATATGTACATATATACACAGGTGCTGTGGGGCGGGAAGAAGGGGTAGAGCATAGGGAACAAGTCGGGGTGACATGGAGGGTAGGAGGAGCTGAAGGAAAGGGGGGCTTAATCTGGAAAGGCCTCTTGGAGGAGGTGAGCCTTCAGTAGGGCTTTGAAGGGGGGAAGTGTGATTGCATGGCGGATGTGAGGAGGGAGGACCTTCCAGGTGCTTAAGAAAGGATTTGGGTCAAGAGAAGCAGCGTGGCCTAGTGGAAAGAGCCCAGGCTTGGGGGTCAGGGGGCCTGGGTTCTAATTCCCATCTATTCTCCATTTACTTCCTTGGAGAACTCATTCATTCCTATGGCTTCAACTACCACCTCTAATAATAATAATAATGTTCGTATTTGTTAAGCACTCGCTATGTGCCAGGCACTGTTCTAAGCGCTGGGGCAGATACAGGGTAATTAGGTTGTCCCATGAGGGCTCACAGTCTTAATCCTCATTTTACAGATGAGGTAACCAAGGCATCAAGAAATGAAGTAATAATAATGTTGGCATTTGTTAAGCGCTTACTATGTGCAGAGCACTGTTCTAAGCGCTGGGGTAGACACAGGGGAATCAGGTTGTCCCACGTGGGGCTCACAGTCTTAATCCCCCTTTTCCAGATGAGGGAACTGAGGCCCAGAGAAGTGAAGTGACTTGCCCACAGTCACACAGCTGACAAGTGGCAGAGCCGGGACTCGAACCCATGATCTCTGACTCCAAAGCCCGTGCTCTTTCCACTGAGCCACGCTGCTTCTCTATGCAGGTAATACCCAAATCTATATCTCCAGCCCTGGTCTCTCTCTCTCTTCCGTCTCGCATTTCCTCTTGCCTTCAAGACATCTCTACTTGGATGTCCTCCCTCCACCTCAAGCTTAACATGTCCAAAACAGAACTCCTTGTTTTCCTACCCAAACCCTGTCCTCTCCTGACTTTCCCATCAGAGTAGATGGCACCATCATCCTTCCTGTCTCACAAACCTATAACCTTGGCATTATCCTTGACTCCTCTTTTTCATTCAACCCACATATTCAATCCATCACTAAATCTTGTTGGTCCCACCTTCACAACATTGCAAAAATCCACCCTTTCCTCTCCATCCAAATGGCTACCATGTTAATGCAATCACTCATCCTATCCTGCCTGTATTATTCCATCAGCCTCCATACTGTCCTCCCAAATTTCTGTCTCTTCCTTCTCCAGGCCATACTTCACAGCGTGGCTCAGTGGAAAGAGCACGGGCTTTGGAGTCAGGGCTCATGAGTTCGAATCCCAGCTCTGCCACTTGTCGGCTGTGTGACTGTGGGCAAGTCACTTAACTTCTCTGTGCCTCAGTTCCCTCATCTGTAAAATGGGGATTAAGACTGTGAGCCCCATGTGGAACAACCTGATTCCCCTATGTCTACCCCAGCGCTTAGAACAGTGCTCGGCACATAGTAAGCGCTTAACAAATACCAATATTATTATTCACTCCGCTGCCCAGATCATTTTTCTACAAATATTTTCAGGACATGACACCCCACTCCTCAAGAAACTCAAGTGGTTGCCCATCCAAATCAGCATCAAACAAAAACACCTCACTATTGGCTTTAAAGCACTCCATCACCTTGCCCCCTCCTATCTCACCTCGCTACTCTCCTACTACAACCCAGGCCGCACAATTTGCTCCTCTAGTGCTACCCTTCTCACTGCGCTTGGGTCTCTCCTGTCTCACCACCGATCACTCACCCGCATCCTGCCTCTGGCCTGGAACTGCCCCCCTCCTCAAATCTGACAATTACTCTCTTCCCCTTCAAAGTCTTATTGAAGGCATATCTCCTCCAAAAGCCCTTCCCAGACTAAGCACCCCCTATCCCTTTCACCCACTCTCTTCTGCATCACCCTGACTTGCTCCCTTTGTTCTTCCCTACTCTCAGCCCCACAGCACTTATGTACATATCTATAATTTATTTATTTGTATTGATGTCTGTCTTCCCCACTCTAGACTTTAAGCTCGTTGTGGAAAGGGAATGTGTGTGCTTATTGTTGTAGTGTATTCTCCCAAGAACTTGGTACAGCGCTTAGAACAGTGCTCGGCACATAGTAAGCGCTTAACAAATACCAACATTATTACAGCGCTTAGCACACAGTAAACTCTCAGTAAATATGATTGGATGAATGAATGACTGAATGAACGAATCCTGGCTTCACCACTTTTCTGCTGTCCTTCCAATTTAGACTGTGAGCTTCATGTGGGACATGTACTCTGCCCAACCTGATCATCTTGTATTATCCCAGGACTTAGTATACTTCCTGGGACAGAGTAAGTCTTTATCAAGTACCATTAAAAAAAGAAAAGCTTCCTGGAGGAGGTAGTTTTTCCAAAGGGCTTTTGAAGATGTAAGAGTTGAGGTCCGGCAGCTTTGAAGTGGAAAGAGTTCTGAGAGAAGTGTGTGAACTTGGGGATAAAAGTAGGAAAGAGGAAACAGGGTGTCCAATGTATGGAGCACAGGCCCGGGAGTCAGAAGGACCACTACTTGTCTGCTGTGCGATCTTGGGCAAGTAACTTCGCATTTCTGTGCCTCAATTTCTTTATCTGAAAAATGGGGTTTAAGACTGTGAGCCTTATGTGGGACAGGGACTGTGTCCAACCCTGTTATCTCATTTCTCACCTGACATTTAGAAAAGTGCTTGGCACTTAGTAAGTACTTAATAAATACTGCTACTATTATCATTATTATTATTGAGAAATGAGGCCCAGTGAGCTGAATATGCACAAAGAATGCAAGTTGAGGCTTTTAGTGGGAGAAGAGTGTGGATAAGTAAGAGGAAGAGAGATGAAGATGGTGTCTCTTTTTGATTGTGGAGAAGAATGGGAATGCATTGAAGAGTTTTGAAGAGTGGGGAGTGAGGAGATACATACATAAATTATTTTTATTAATTTATTTATATTAATATCTCTCTCCCCATCTTAACTGTAAACTTGATGTGGGAAGGGAATTTATCTAGCCGGCTCTGCCACTTATCTGCTGTGTGACCTTGGACAAGCCACTTAACTTCTCTGTGCATCAGTGATCTTATCTGTAAAGTGGGAATTAAGTCCATGAGCTCCATGAGGGACAACCTGCTTACCTTGTATCTACCCCAGTGCTTAGAACAGTGGTTGGCAAACACCTTAACACTTAACAAAGACCATTATTATTATTATTATTACCAACTCTGTTCTATCATACTCTCCTGCACACTTAGGACTGGTTTCTATATGTAATAAGTGCTCAATGAATAACATTGATAGATTGATTTCTACCAAGAAAAGTGAAAGGTAATATTAATAATAAAAATGATGGTATTTGTTAAGTGCTTACTATGTGCCTAGCACTGTTCTAAGCACTGGGGAGATACAGGGTAAGCAGGTTGTCCCATATAGGGCTCACAGTCTTAATCCCCATTTTACAGATGAGGTAACTGAAGCACAGAGAAGTTAAGTAACTTACCCAAAGTCACACTGCTGACAAATGGCAGGGCCAGGATTAGAACCCACAACTTCTGACTCCAAAGCCCATGCTCTTTCCACTAAGCCACGCTGCTTCTCTGAGAGACGAAATAATACTCATCATCATCGTGGGTATTTATTGCTTACTATGTACAGACAACTGTGCTAAACGTTTGGAAGAGTACAACATAACAGACTTGGTAGACACATTCTCTGATTACAAGGAACTTACAGTCCAGACTTGATGCCCTCCAACTCCAGCTCCCTGTTCTTTCCACCTGAAAGAGCTGCACATCCTCTTTTTTAATTTTTTTTAAATTTAGCATTCTGATCTGTGACCTTTCTGGAATAGTGGACATCGAGAGCAAGAAGTGACCACAATAGCTCTCTTGGACCAAGCCTTCGGGCTCCAAACAAGTGAATGTCTAAATGGGTTTGCCCAACCTCTAGGGGCATAGAGAGGGGAGGCAGAATCTCTTCAGATTCAGAGGACCCGGTTTCAAATCCCAGCTCTGCCACTTGTCTGTTGTGTGAACTTTGTCAAGTTGCTTTACTTCTGTGTACCTCAGTTCCCTCATCTACAAAATGGGGATTCAATAACTTTTAATAATAAAAAAAAATGATGGCATTTGTTAAGTGCTTACTATGTGCCAAGCACTGTTCTAAGCACTGGGGTAGATACAGAGTAATCAGGTTGTCCCACGTGGGGCTCCCAATTTCAATCTCCATTTTTCAGATGAGGTAACTGAGGCACAGAGAAGTTAAGTGGCTTGGCCCAAGGTCACAAAGCAGGCAAGGGCAGAGCCGGGTTTAGAACCTACATCCTCTGACTCCTAACCCCTTGCTCTTTCCACTAAGCCATGCTGCTTTCTCCCTCTTATTTAGACTGTGAGCCGACTATGGGACCTGATTATTTCGAATCTACCCCAGTGCTTGGTACACTGCTTAAGTACGTAAGTGCCTAACAAATACCACAATTATTATTTATTATTCACCCCCACTACCTGGACAGCTTGGATCTCCAAGGCAATGCCAATACAACCTCTACTCCTCACTCACTTCTTTCTCACACCACCTCCCATGTTTCTGAGCAGAGCATCCCCCCATAGACCTTTGACCTTGGCAGCAAGGCTACCAGCCAACACCAACTCCAGCCCTGATCCAGGTACCCAGACTGTTTAGTTTTTAATGATATTTGTTATGTGTTTACTATGTGCCAGGTACTGTACTACATGCCCTGCAGAAACGCTCTGGGCATGTCATTCCCCTTCTTAAAAACCTCCGTGGTTGCTTATCAACCTCCCCACAAAACAAAAACTTCTCACTCTAGGATTCAAGGCTCTCCATCACCTTGCCCCCTCCTACCTTGCCTCCCTTCTCTCTTTCTACTGCCCACCCCACAGGTTCCGCTCCTCTGCCGCCCACCTCCTCATCGTCCCCCGTTCTCGCCTATTCCGCCATGGTCCTGGAACGCCCTCCCTCCTCACCTCCGCCAAACTAATTCTCTTCCCCTCTTCAAAACCCTACTTAAAGCTCACCTCCTCCAAGAAGCCTTCCCAGACTGAGCTCCCCTTTTCCCTCTGCTCCCTCTACCCCCCCTTCACCTCTCTGCAGCTAAACCCTCTTCTTCCCCCTTTCCGTCTGCTCCTCCCCCTCTCCCATCCCATCCCCTCAGCACTGTACTCTTCCGCTCAACTGTATATATCTTCATTACCCTATTTATTTTGTTAATGAGATGTACATCACCTTGATTCTATTTATTTACTATCTTTTTAATGAGATGTTCTTCCCCTTAATTCTATTTATTGCCATTGTTCTTGTCTGTCTGTCTCCCCCAGTTAGACTGTAAGCCCGTCAAAGGGCAGGGACTGTCTCTATCTGTTACCGATTTGTGC
Source organism: Ornithorhynchus anatinus (assembly GCF_004115215.2). Lineage (NCBI taxonomy): Eukaryota > Metazoa > Chordata > Mammalia > Monotremata > Ornithorhynchidae > Ornithorhynchus > Ornithorhynchus anatinus. Next base: position 451,369 of record NW_024396934.1, read on the forward strand.
ATTCCAAGCTCTTAGTACAGTGCTCTGCACATAGTAAGCGCTCAATAAATACTATTGAATGAATACTAAACACTGGGGTAGATAGAAGACAATCAGGTTAGATACAGTCTCTGTCCCACTCGAGGCTCATGGTCCAAGTCAGTTGAAGGAGGATTCAATTCCCATATTGCAGATGAGGAAACCGAGGTACTGAGAAGTTAGGTGACTTGCCCGAGGTCACTCAGCAGAAAAGTGTCGGAGCAGAAAAGTGGCGGAGATGAGTTTAGAAACCAAGTACTCTGACTCCCAGGCCCATGCTCTTTCCCTAGGCTATGCTGCTTCCTGACATCCAAGATGGAGCACCGGAGAAGGTAGGGCAGGATAAGCACACTCCCTGGGATCCAATCTGGGGATTGAAATTCATCCTGGAACAGGTGAAGTGGTGTTCTTCTAGAAACAGTTAGAGGCAGTTGTAGGGGCTGAAATGCCTGGAGGGGGTTCCCAGCCCCCCACAAATCACCCAACAGCACCCTGGGACAGTGGACGTTTGCATGAATGTTGGATACTCAAACTGTCCCCTTGGTTTGACCCAACACTCTCTGTTCTGAGTTTGAGAATGGGGCAGAGCAGGATCTCTATGTGGATGTGAGGGGCAAGGGGATGGTGACTATGGTTATTCATTGATTCAGGTTCTGCACTCACCAGGAGATGTGCAGTGTTGGGGTCGTCTGGGGGCTGTGCTGATCTGGGTTGGCCTCCTTTCCTCTTACAGTTCAAGGATGCTCACTGCGGGGAGGGGTCAGTCTCCATATAGCCCTCAGACTCAGACCGCCTGGTGCTCAAGAGGATCTGAGGGACAAGAAAAAGGGGGCTGCTGGTGAGATTGAAGACAGATCCGTTGGTCCGTTAGAATGTCTGGTTCCAGGGCAGTGAGACAAGGGCCTCTGGGAAACAGACTTTATTGTTCCCTCCCAGCCTGGGGGACAGGGACTTATGGAGGTTCATTTAGGAAGGGCAGAGCTGAGGATGCCAGTGAACAACCTTGGGGACTCTGGTGATTTTGTTTCCGTGGAGATAAAAAAAATGATAGTAACTGAGGGCCGTAGAGAGAGACTGAGGGCTGTGGAGAGAGGCTCTTAAAGCCAAAACATGCCTGGGATAAATTTTTGATTATACTTCCACTGAGGAAGGTACCACCACTTAACAAAGCAGCTTAGAGGTGTGGTCTTCTCTGCTATTTTCACTGTAGTCCCAACTGTGTATGTAAAACACACCTGAGATGTTTGACTGTGCATTTTGTCTGTGCAAGTGTACAATGACATAAATGTTGGAGCCAAATAGTGGTCAAAATTGCAGTAACAGTAGTAACAGTTGCCACAGTATTTATTCATTCGTTCATTCAGTTGTATTGATTGATCGCTTAAGGTGTGCAAAGCATGGTACTAAGTGTTTGGGAGAGCACAATATAACAATAGACACATTCCCTGCCCACAGTGAGTAACTGCATTAATTAAGTGCCCACTGGGTACAATACACTTTACTAAGTGTTTTGGGGAGTACAGTACAACCAAAGTCACAGACTCGTTCCCTGCCCACAGTGAGCTTACAGTCTAGTAGTAGTAATGGCATTTAATGAGTGCCCACTGCCTTCAACACTGAGGCATTTACAAATTGATCAGGCCAGATACAGCTCTTGTCCCACATGACACTCACAGTCTGTAAGTAGGAGAGAGAACAGTTATTGAATCCCCATTTTGCTGTTAAGGAAATTGAAGCCCAAAGAAAGTTAAATCACTCGACCAAGGTCACAAAACAGGCAAGTGGTGGATCTGGATTTTAGAATTCAGGTCCCTCTGACTTCCAGGGCCTTGCTCTATTCACTAGGTCACTCTGCTTCTCTGTGGAAGCAGCTTCCCACTGACAACAGTTTCAAAAAAAACAACCATTCAGGCCACGTTTCCCCTCCCCTCAAGAACCTCCAAAGGTTGCCCATCTACATTTGCCTCAAACAGGAACTCCCCTCCATTGGCTTTAAAGCACTCAATCACCTTGCCCTTTCCTACCTCACCTCGCTGCTCTCATACTACAACCCCGCCCACACACTTCGCTCTCTAATGCCAACCTTCTCACTGTACCTCAAACTCAGCTTTCTCACTGCTGACCTCTGGCCCACGTCCTGCCTCTGGCCTGGAATGCCTTCCCTCCTCGTATCAGGCAATTACTCTCCCCACTTTAAATGCCTTATTGAAGGCACATCTCCTCCAAAGAGCCTTCCCTGACTAAGCCTTCTTTTCCTTTAACTCCCTTCTGCATCACTCTGACTTGCTCCCTTTATTCACCCCCTGCCCCCATCCCAGCCCCACAGCATTTCTGTACATAGCTCTAGCTTATTTATTTATATTAATGTTGGTCTCCCCCTCTAGGCTGTAAGATCTTTGTGGGCAGGGAATGTGTCTGTTGTATTGTTACATTGTACTCTCCCAAGTGCTTAGTGCAGTGCTTTACACATAGTAAGTGCTCAATAAGTACAATTGACTGACTGACATGCGACCAATAATGTCAGTCTGAAATAGAGAAGAATGGTTTTAATTTCAACCAATATTGATTATTCTAGTATTCTAGATCTTTTTTCCCTCTCCGTCTTAGCACTTGTGGATATATGTCTATTCAATTTTTATTTTATCCAGTGGCATTTACTGAGCACCTACTGAGTGCCTATTGAATACTTTGTAAAAAAGAGAACCAGGAGAATGCAAAATGTCCTGTCGACATAAAGCAGTGTAGAGTTTAATGAATCCATCAATTAGATTGATATCATTGATTTGATTCATGAATATGTCATAGATTGTTTATTCTGATTCCACTATCAGTATCTATCTTCTGTCAGCGCTTCTGGTAGGCAGAGACTTTGTCTCATCCTTCCATTGTACTTTCCTGACCACAGTGTTTTACACTCAAAGGGAACTCAATAAATCCCTTTCTTACTACTATTACTATACTACTACTGTTATTACTACTGCTACTGCTATTACTACTACTACTACTAGTATTACTACTAATACCGAAGAGAAACAGCATGACCTAGTATACAGAGCACAGGCCTGGGAGTCAGAAAGAACCCGGGTTTGAATCCTACACACTAGTCTGCTGTGTGACCTTGGGCAAGTCACTTCACTTCTCCATGCCTCCGTTACCTTATTTCTAAAATGGGGATTGAGACTGTGAGCCTGATGTGGGATGGGGACTATGTCCAATCTGAGCAGAGTGATTTCCCCCTTCATAGTTGTTCAGTGAATACAACTGACTTGCTGATTCACTGATTGATAGGAGAAGGGAATTAACAGTGCCTGGAAAGTGCTTTGCAATTAGTGTTAAGTCGATGGGTAGGGACACCTCTCTGCATATTAGAAGTTCATGGCATTAGAATGAACCGTTTATGAGAACCCAGGACCCTGCCCAGGGTGACCTTCATGTCCCAGTTTCACAGGCTGTAGATGAGGGGTTTCAGGTTCGGGGGCACCACCGCGTAGAACGTGGACACCAGCAGGTCCAGCGTTGATGGGGAGGCAGAGGGAGGTGTTAAGTAGGCAAAGGCACCTGTAGTGATAAAAAGAGTGAAAACGACAAGGCGGGGCAGGCAGGTGGAGAAAGCTTTGGACCGCGCATCTGACGATGGCATCCTTAGCACAGCCAAGAAGATGTGAATGTAAGAAAGGACTACGAATCCAAAGGAGAAGAAACCGGAGGTGGCCTCCATGGCAATGCTTATGTCTTCGGCCACGTGTTTCTCAGAACAAGAGATCTTCAATAAAGAGTGGATGTCACAGAATAACTGTTGGACCTCATGGGAATCACAGAAAGGCAGGGAGGATACCCCAGTGGAGAACAAAACCCCAAGCAGCCCCCCACTGAACCATGAGGTGACAACCATTTTTACACAGGCCCCTCGACCCATGACGACCTCGTAGCGCAGGGGGCTGCAGATGGCCATGTAGCGGTCATAGGACATCACCGTGAAGACAAACATCTCTGAGGCAGCAAACAGAATCACTAGCAAGACCTGGAAGACACAGCCCAGGAAGGAGATGGATCTGTTTTGGGACATAGAGTGAGGATGGACTTGGGGATGGTGATGGAGATGAGGCAGAGGTCAAGGATGGACAGGTTCCTGAGGAAGAAGTACATGGGGGTGTGGAGGTGCCGGTTGAGAGTGGTGATGGTGACAACGAGGAGATTCCCTGTCAGGGCCGCCAGGTAGACCAGAAGGAAGAGTGCAGTGTGGACCAGCTGCAGCTCCCGGACCTCTGAGAAACCCAGGAGCAGGAATCCGGTCACTGAGGTGTGATTGTTCATCTTCTGGAGGCTTCAATGTTACCTGCTGAGGGAGGAAGAAGAAAGATAGCCAAGATCTCTTAATTAGTATATTGGTTTTTAGAATACCCTATTCAAAAGTTTGAGGCCACTTGCCATTTGCGTAGTAACTCTCATGAGAGAAGTGGCTGAAAGATTGAAAAACTGATGATGAAGGATGATGGAGGAAAATGAAGGTTGGACGATGGTGGAAGATGGAGGATAGGGAGTGATGGATGGCAGAGGACAATGGATATTGGAGGATGAAGGAGAATGATGGAGGATGCAAGACAATAATGGAGAATAAAGGAGGATGACAAGATAGATGGATATTGGAAGATGAAGGAGAATTATGAAGGTTGATGGAGGACGATGAAGAATAATGGAGGATGACAGGATGATGGAGAATAATGGAGGATGACAGTGGACGATAGAGAACAATGGGGGATGACAGAGGACGATGGTGAATAATGAGGAATGACAGAAGACAGTGGAGAATAATGGAGGATGACAGAGGATAACAGACGATGATGGATGAGGGAGGAGGATGGAGGATGATGGAAAATAATGGAGGATGAAGGAGAACAGTGGAGAATGATGGCAGTTCTAACTTGGACTGTGAGTTTCATGTGGGACAGGGATTGTGTCCAACCTCATTAGCAATGGGGACTCATGAACTGATATTGGGCAACGGTTCCTCTCCTAAGTGGTTAATGGAGAAAGCCTCCAGGCAGAATATGTGTTTTTCCTGCTACTCTCCCCTCACTCCAACCTGTACAAGTTAAACTTAGGCAGCTCTGCAAATTAAAACTCTATGCAAAACTGATTTGGGAGACCTGTTTGGTTTCTTCCCAGCTACACTCAGTTGCACTGAAGCAATGTTTTTTTCTCTTAAACCATCCTGCAGAGCAGGGCAAACCCTTAAAGGAATCCTAGTTCCCTAGGTCCCTTTAAATGACTGCCAGGCAATTCTGACTAACTGAGTCTAGAACACCAGGGCCCCAGCTCTAGAATGCTCCTTACTTGCATCTAGTATCTATCCTTCTCAGGATCGAACAGTAGTGAGAAAAAGACAAAACAAGTACAGTTTGGTTTTTTATCCCAAGTTCATTAAACTGTTATGTCATAGTAGATTTTATGAAAGCCTTTGACATCATCAGTAGATCTGGGCACTGAAAATTACTTAATACATCTTCATAAGGTCATTCAGCTTCTGAAATTAAGGCAGAGACAAGGATGCTGTGCACAGGCCTGGAGGTCAGAAGGCCATGGGTTCTAGTCCCGCCTCCACCGCCTGCCTGCTGTGTGACCTTGAGCAAGTCACTTCACTCTTCTGTGCCTCAGTTATCTCATCTGTAAAATGGAGATAAAATGGGGGTAAAATGTGAGCCCCACGTGGGACAGGGACTATGTCCAACCTGAATTACTTGTACACACCCCAGCACTTAGCACAGTGCCTGGCACATACAAATACCACAATAATTATTATAATTATTATTAATTTCCCCACCACCAGTAGACTGAGGCAGGGTTGCAAATGGGCCTGGTCCTGTTGAATTGATGCCACTCAATCTTGCTGGAAAATTCATTCAATTCAATCGTTACTTATTGAGCCCTTACTGTGTGCAGAGCACTGTACTAAGTGCTTGAAAATGTGACAAGAAACACGGATGCAGGTGGTAGAACACCCTTTCATTTCTCTGGGTAGCTCTTGGGACTCAATTGACGTGGATCATCAACTAAAATCCTAGAGATGGTTCTTCACTAATTGCTGTTTGGAGATGGCTGTGCCCTAGAATCACACACCAAAGACAACCTACAGATGATTGCAAACATTTTTGCTGAGTCAGCCTACACCTACACCCAATCAAAGACTTTTTATGGTCACAGGGCTAGATGCCATCACAGAATTCTGCTACTTAGGTAGCACGCTGACCCACAATGTAATGATAGATGAGGAATTAGAAATTTTAATCAAAGAGGCCAGCCCATCCTTTGGGAGACTGTATTAAATGGAGTGTGGTGGCTACGTAACTAGTCTCCAGATGAGACTAGACTGTAAGCTCGTTGTGGGCAGGCAATGTCACTGTTTATTATTGTATTGTACTTTGCCAAGCGCTTAGTTCAGTTCTCTGCACATAGTAAGCACTCAATAAATACGATTGAATGAATGAATGTATCTACCTCAGCAGTTAGTTCAGTGCTTGGCACATTGTGAGCTGTTAAGTACCATTAAAAAATAAAGGGAGAGTATGACAGATGATGAACGATAAAGGATGTTGAAGCATCCTTTGTCTCTCCCATCTTTCCCAGCAATATCTCAGGGAGATCTCCTGCCCCCTCTCAAAATCCCCCCCCTCCAATTGCGCCTCCAACTTCATACTTTCACACCTTATAAAATCACTTGCCCCCTCCCTTTTCCCTCTCTCACCTTGATCTTTAACAATTCACTTTCTAGTGGTTCCTTCCCCACTGCTTTCAAACATACTAATTTATCCTCTATCCTTTATCTACATCTACTCCTTTGGAGAGCTCATTGACTACCATGACTTCAACTATCATCTCTATGCTGATGATTCCAAATCTACATAACCAGCCCTGGCCTCTCGTCTTCTCTGCAGTGTTGTATTTTCTCCTATCTTCAGCACATCTCTACTTAGATGTCCCACTGAAGCCTCCAATTTAACATATCCAAAACAGAAATCCCCATTTTTCCATCCAAACACTGTTTTCTCCTATCTTTCCCATCACTGTAGGCAGCACTACTATTCTCCCAGTCTCCCAAGCCCATAATCTTTGTATTATCCTTGACTCATCTCTCTCATTAAACCCTCACATTCAGTGTCACCAAATCCTGTTGGTTCTAACTTCACAACATTGCTAAAATCTGCCCTTTCCTATCCATCCCAACTGCTACCACACTAATCCAAGAATTTACCTTCTCCTGCCTTGATTGCTGTATCAGCCTCCTTGCTGATCTTCCTACATCCTGTTTCTCTGCACTCCAGTTCACACTTCACTCAGCTGCCCAGATCATGTTTATGAGGAAACTGAAGCACAGAAAAGTGAACTGATTTGCTAAAATCACACAGAGGGTAAGTGGTGGAGCAGGGATTAAAATCCAGGGCCTCTGACTCCTAGAACTGTGCTCTTTTTTTCCCCTAGGTCACACTACTTCCCTGGTGTCAAGGTGCCATAATCTAACTGGTAGTTACTTTGACAAAAGTTGTGTTCTTCTCTGTTCACATTAGCTAACTCTTAGTTAAGATTCCAGCTGAACCTCATGGAAGCAATCAATGGTATTTATTGAGTGCTTACTTTGTGCAGAGCACTGTACTAAGCTCTTGGGAGAGTACAATATAACAGAGAAACTCTGCACACAGTAAGTGCTCAATAACTATGATTGTTTAAGTTGAAAGGCAGTGTGGGCCAGTGGACTGGGGCTGGGAATCAGAAGGACCTGGGCTTTAGTCCTGGCTCCACCACTTGTCTGCTGTGTGACCTTGGGGATTAGAGAAGCAGCGTGGCTCAGTGGAAAGAGCCCAGGCTTTGGAGTCTGAGGTCATGGGTTCGAACCCCGGCTCTGCCACTTGTCAGCTGTGTGACTTTGGGCAAGTCACATAACTTCTCGGTGCCCGAGTTCCCTCATCTGTAAAATGGGGATTAAGACTCTGAGCCCCATGTGGGACAACCTGATTCCCCTGTGTCTACCCCAGCGCTTAGAACAGTGCTCGGCACATAGTAAGCGCTTAACAAATACCAACATCATTATTAATGGCAATTAAGAACGAGCCCCAAGTTGGAACAGGGACTGTGTCCAAGCTGATTAACTTGTATCTACCCCTGTGTTTAGTGAAGTGCCAGCCAAATCAAGCCCTAGCTTTGCCTGCTGGCACTGGACCACCACTGGGGGAGGTTTATGACCAAAGGTATGAGGTATGAGTTGGGTGGGATCTAGTAGGAATCCCCCAAAAGAGATGGCTAATGTGGACAGCAAAGATGTCCCTGGAAGACTGGAGTTCTGGCTCTAGCTTCACCACTCTCTGCTGTGAACTTGGGCATGTCATTTAACTTACCTGTGCCTCAGGTTGCTCCTCTGGAAAATGGGAAGTAAACATGTCTCCACCTGATTTTTATTTCTATGTCCATCACCCCCTCTAGACTGTAAGCTCATGCTGGCAGGGAGCATGTCTACCAACTTGATTATATTGTTATATTGTATGCTCCCAGGCCTTTAGTAAGCATTCAATAAATATGACTGATTAGGTTAAAAAGCAATGTGGCCTACCGGAAAAGGCATGGAATTGGGCGTCAAAGAAAGTCATGGGTTCCAATCCCAGCTCTGCCACTTGTCTGCTGTGTAACCTTGGAGAAGTCGCTTCACCTCTCTGTGCCTCAGTTACCTCATCTGTAAAATGGGGATTGAAACTGTGAGCCCCAAATGGGACAGGGAGTGTAACCAACCTGATTTGCTTGTATCCACTCCAGTGGTTAATACAGTGCCTGTCACATAGTAAGCACTTAATAAATACATGATTATCATTATCATTATTATTGTTGACCTGAGTTCTAATCCTGGCTCCTCCATTTGACTGTTGTTTGACCTTGAGTAAGTCATTTCACTTGTTTGTGCCTCAGTTGCCCATCTACAAAATGAGGATTAAATGTAAATGTGAGCCCTGGGTGCGACAGGGATTGTCTCCAACCGGAGTAACTTGTATCTACCCCAACAGTTAGTATAGTACCTGGCACAAAATAAGTACTTAACAAATGCGAATTGTACTTTCTATATGCTTAGTACACAGTACTCTGCACACAGTAAGTGCTCATTAAATACGATTGAATGAATAAATGAATGAATGAATGAAATACCGTTTGGAAAAAAAAGTTGAGGACTGTCTACTGGAGAGCTCTCTCAAATTAATTAATTAATTAATTAGTTAATTAATTAATTCAATTTTATTTTATTGAATGCTTACCATGTACAGAGCACTTGGGAGAGTACAGTACAAGAATGAACTGACATACTATGCCCACAACAACCTTACAGTCTAATCGGGGGAGACAGGCATTAATATAAGCAAATAAATTACATATATTTACATAGGTACTGTAAGGACTGGGTGGGCAGATGAACAAAGTCAGAGTGACGTAGAAGAGAGTAGGAGAAGCAGAAAGCAGGGCTTAGTCTGGGTAAGGCCTTTTGGAGGAGAGGTGCCTTCAATAAGGCTTTGAATGGGGGGAGAGTAACTGGCTGTAGGATTTGAGGGCATCCCAGGCCAGAGGTAGGATGTGTATGAGGGGCTGGCAGAAAGTTAGTTGAGATCAAGGTACAGTGAGAAAGTTGGCTTTAGAGGAGCAAAATGTGTGGGCTGGGTTATAGTAGGAGAGTAGCAAAGTGAGGTAGGAGAAGGCAAGGTGACCGAGTGTTTTAACGACAATGGTGTGGAGTTTTTGTGTGATGCAGAGGTGGATGGGGAACCACTGGAGTTTTTTGAGGAGTGGGGAAACATGTTCTGAACGTTTCTGTAGAAAAATGATCGAGGCAGCAGAGTGATGTACGGACTGGAGTGGGGACAGACAGGAGGCTGGGAGGTCAGCAAGGAGGCTGATGCAGAAATCCGGGTGGGATTGGATGAGTGATTGCATTAACGTGGTAGCAGTTTAGATGGAGTGGAAAGGGTGAATTTTAGCAATGTTATGAAGGTGGGACTGACAGGATTTAGTGATGGATTGAATATGTGGGTTGAATAAAAAAACGGAGTCAAGGAGAATGCCAAGGTTATGGGCTTGTGAGACAGGAAGGATGGTGGTGCCATCTACAGTGATGGAAAAATCATTGGGAGGAAGGGGTTTGGGTGGGATGATAGGGAGTTCTGCCTTGGACATGTTAAGTTTGAGGTAATGGGAAGACATCCTAGTAGAGATGTCTTGAAGGCTGGAGTAAATGTGATACTGAGAGAGGGAGTCAGATAGGGGCTGGAGATGTAGATTTGGGTATCATCCATATAGAGGTGGTATTTGAAGCTATAGGAGCAAATGAGTTCTCCAAGGGAGTGGGTGTAGGTGGAGAATAGAAGGGGACCCAGACCTAAAACCTGAGGGACCCCCACAGGTAGGAGGTGGGAGGCTGAGGAGGAGCCCATACAGGAGACTGAGAATGAGTGGCCAGAAAGACAAGAGGAGAACCAGGAGAGGACAGTGTCAGTGAAGCCAAGGTTGGATAATGTTTCCAGGGGTAGGGCATGGTCGACAGTGTTGAAGGCAGCCGAGAGGTCGAGGAGGATTAGGATGGATTAGAGGCTGCTGGATATGGCAAGAAGGACATCATTGGTGACCTTTGAGAGGCCAGTTTCTGTGAAGAGAAGGGGATGGAAGGTTTCCGTGGAGTGGAGGGGGCCGAGGAGAGAATTGGAGGAGAGGAATTTGAGAGAGTGGGGAATTTGGGTTGGGAATCTATTCAGCCAGTAAAAACTGGGGTAAAGAGACTGGAGGAGAACAGAATGGCCTGCCCTGTGGACTGTAAGGTCCTTGTGGGAAGGAATGGTCTCTTCCAATCAATCAATTGTATTTTTTGAGTGTTTACTGTGTGCAGAGCACCGTACTAAGTGCTTGGGAGAGGACAATATCATAGCGTTGGTAGACATGTTCCCTGCCTACAATAAGCTTACAATATATAAGGGGAGACAGATGTTACTATAAATAAATAAATTAAAAATATAGACATAAGTGTTGTGGCCTGAGGGAGCAAATCTAAGTTCAACTCTGTTGTAATCTTCCAAGTGCTTAGTACAGTTTTCTGCACATAATAAGCACTCTATAAATGCCAGTGATCGACTGAATGAAACTCATCGGTTGTGAGGTTGTGGTAAATCATGCAAAGAGGAGGGTCCTCCTCTTCTCAGAGATTAATTTACCCCTGTAGGACCCTCCCCAGGGAGGTCTTTATGTCCCTGTTCCTCAGGCTGTAGATGAGGGGGTTCAGGGCTGGGGGCACCATCGTGTAAAACACGTATACCAACAGGTCCAGGGCCGAGGGGGACTCTGAGGTGGGTGCTAAATAAGGGAAGGAACCAGTAGTGAAAAAAGCAGAGGTAATGGTGAGATGGGGCAGGCAGGTGGAGAAGGTTTTGGACCGTCCCTCTTCAGACTGGATCCTCAGCAGAGTGGAGAAGATGTGCATATAAGAGACAACTATGGAAACAAAGCAGAACAAAGTCAAACAGAATCCAATGGCTACAGTTAAATCGAGGGTTGTGTGTTCTTCCGAACAAGAGATCTTCAGCAAGGAGGGGATGTCACGGAAGATCTGTTGGATCTCACGGGACCCACAGATGGGCAAGGATAATGCACCAGCTGAGAGGGATGCTCCAAGGAGGTATTTGCTGAGCCAGGAAGTGGCCGCCATCTTCCCACAGGCTCCTTGGGCCATGATGACCTCGTAGCGCAGAGGGTGGCAGATGGCGGTGTAATGGTCGTAGGACATGGCCGTGAGGATGAACAGCTCTGAAGTGGCAAACAAAAGCACCAGAAGGACTTGCAAACAACAATCCAGAAAGGAGATGGAGTAGCAGGTGGTCAGAGAGACCAGGATGGACTTGGGGATGGTGATGGAGATGAGGCAGAGGTCGAGGATGGACAGGTGCCTGAGGAAAAAGTACATGGGGGTGTGGAGGTGCCAGTCAAGGGTGGTGATGGCAGAGATGAGGAGATTCCCCGTCAGGGCAACCAGGTAGAGCAGGAGGAACAGCACGGCGTGGACCAGCTGCAGCTCCCGGACCTCTGAGAACCCCAGGAGGACGAATTCCATCACTGTGGTGTGGTTGACCATGATCTGCCAATGTTACCCAGACACAGAGAAGGGAACCATCTCCATCAGAACATCTCACAAGATGGGACCTCTGAGAACCATAGAATATACCTCACTCTCACATATCTGGTCTACCCACTAATAATAACTGTGGTACTTGTAAAGCACTTACTATGTGCTGAGCAATGTATTGAGCGTTGGGTTATATAAAAGATGATTCAATCCCACATGGGGCTCACAGTTTAAGTAGTAGAGAGAATAAATACTGAATTTCCATTTTTGCAGATGAGAGAACTGAGGTACAGAGAAGCGACTTGCTCAGAAGGTCGCTCATAAAGTAAGTGGCAGAGGTGGGTATGGAACCTAGATACCCTGACTCCCAGTCCCATGCTTCCCATGAAAAATTACAGACTCGATGGTTTGCTCCCACTTTGAGATATTTACCAGGACAGCTGTTTTACAACTTCCCTCACTTCATCATCATTATCATCATTAATAACATGTATTGGGCAAACAATTCATTCAGAACATTCTATTAAGCTCTTGGAAGAATGCAAAACGTTTTAGGATATGGTCCCTGACCTTGAAGTCTAGCAGAGAAGACAAATGCCTAAATCAATTACAGATAGCAGGAGTAATAGGATATATAAGAGGTGAATAAGTTTTGCGGAACCTGTGACAATTCCTTAGGTGGAGTGGAAGGTCTGAGGTTGCAGGCACTGATACAAGATGGGAAGATTAGAGATTAATTGGGGAAAGACTCCTGGAGGTAGTGGAATCAATCAATCAATCAGTGGTATTTATTTTTACTTTTATTTTTTATGGTATTTGTTAAGCACTTTCTATGTGCTAGGCACTGTACAATTCTCTTGGGTAGATACAAGCTAATCAGATTGGACTCAGTGGAATATGGAATATGGTTCCACATGGGGCTCACATTCTTAATCCCCATTTTACAGGTGAGGTAAATGAGGAACAGAGAATTTAAGTGACTTACCCAAGGACACCCAGCAGTCAAGTGGTGGAGCTCAGAGTAGAACGTAGATCCCCTTACTCCCAGGACCATGCTCTTTCCACTAGGCCATGATGATTCCAAACAAGATAATCAGGTCCCATATGGGGCTCACATTTTAAGTAGGATGGAGTATAGATATTGAATCCCCATTTCGCCAATAAGGGAACTGAGGCACAGAGGAAGTGAAGTGACTTGCCCAACATCACAGAGCAGGTAAGTGGCAGAGCCAGGAGTAGTCCATCAGTCAATCATATTTATTGAGCACTTACTGTGTGCAGAACACTGTACTAAGCACTTGGGAGAGTACAATATAACAGTGTAACAGACACATTCCCTGCCCACAATGAGCTTATGGTCTAGAGGTGGGGAATAGGGGAATGTTGGGGGGTGGTGAGGAATAGAATCCAGTTCCTCTGACTCCCAAGCCCATGCTTTTAAAACACTAATCCACATTAGTTATAAAGTACTTATTTTGTGCTGAACACTCTACTAAGCACCTGGGAGTATTAATTAAGGTGAGGTGGGAGAACAGGGTGGATAGGTAAGAGGGAAAAGAATGATGGAGTAATTTAAATCAAAGGTCAGTAATTTCTGCTGGATTTAGAGGTGTGTGAGTCACCATTTAAGGAGGAGGGGGAATATATGCAGAAAGATGCTATAAAAAGATGATCTGAGCAGCTGAGTTACGCAGTAACAGGGGAGATTGAACAATTTCAGACTAAGTAGAAAACTGATACAGTATTCTAGCTGGGGTATGGCTAGTGTCCAGATCTGGGTGGTGGCCATTTGGATGGGAAGTAAGGAGTGGATCTAGGAAATAATGGGGAGGAAAAACCTACTGGTTATGACAGTGGCTGGGATGTGAGAGTTGAAGAGGGAGAAATCAAATATAATGTCAAGGTTGCAGTCTTCTGAGACAGGAAGGAAGGGGTTGTTGTCAACTGTGCTGGGAAAGCTGGGTGGAGAAGATGATCTGGGAGGGAAGATGAGGAGTTCAGTTTCTTCTTTTTTTAATGGTATTTGTTAAGCCCTTACTAAGTGCCCAGCTCTGTTACTCTTAATCCCCATTTTACAGGTGAGGTAACTGAGGCATAGAAAAGTGAAGTGACTTGGGACGGGGACTGAGTCCAACCTGATAAAGTTGAATTTACTCTAGTGCTTAGAACTGTGCTTGACATAGAGCAAGTGCTTAACAAAATCCTTTTTTTAAAAAAAAGTAGGATTTGAGGAAGGCTCTGAAGGCAGGGAGAAAAGATATGTGTGGGGAAGGTGTTCTAGGCAGGTGAAATAGGAAGCAGAAGCAATGGAAAGAGCATGAGTCTGGGAGTCAGAGGACCTGGGTTCTAATCCTGGCTCCAGCATTTGCTTAGTTTGTGATTTTGAACAAGTCACTCAGTTTTTCTGTGCCTCCGTTTCCTCATCTATACAACAGGGATTCAATACCCATTCTACCTCCTACTTAGACTGTTAGCCCCTCGTGGGACAGGGACTGTGTCCTACCTAGTTTTCCTGTATTGATCACAGTGCCTGGCACATGGTGAGCACTTACCATAATAATAATAATTATGATTATTATTGCTTGGTTTCTCCTCTCAGATGTAGGGTTAAGTCCTCTGCTCACCAAACTGATCCTATTGTCCCTATAAATAGAGGGAACTGCTGTGTACTCAGAAGGCACAGAATAAATACCATTGCAGTAGAAACAATACTGTTATTATTGATCCATCCTGGATTTTCCACCCAGGTAGTCTAAGGGTTCGTCACTCTCCTTCCCCAATCCAGAAACTCTCCCGGAACAGTGCCCAGCGCTTAGAACAGTGCTCCAGCGCTTAGAACAGTGCTCGGCACATAGTAAGCGCTTAACAAATACCAACATTATTATTATTATCCCTATCTGTCACTTTTCCCCTAATGCTAAATAGGTTTCTCCTACTCTTTTTCCTTTCCTTTGTCCTCCCTCTCTGGCCTGGAATATCCTCCCCCTCAATAATAATAATAATGATAATGATAATAATACTAGTTAAGAGGTTACTATGTGCCAAGCACTGTTCTAAACTCTGGGGTTAACAAGTTAACAAGGTTGGACAAAGTCCCTGTCCCCCAGAGGCTCACACTCTTAATCCCCAATTTTTACAGATGAGGTAACTGAGGAACAGAGAAGTGAAGGAATTTGCCCAAGGTCACACAGCAGACAAGTGATGGAGCCAGATTAACACCTATGACCTTTTGACTCCCAGGCTCATGCTCTCTCTACTACACCATGCTGCTTCTCCTGCATATACACCTCACCACTATTCTCCCCAATTTCAAAGTCTTATTTAAGGACACATCTCCTCCAAAAGACCTAGTCCAATTAAGCCCTCTTTCACCAGATTTCCACTCCCTTTTGAGTCACACTTGCACTTGGATTTGTACCCTGTATACACCCCACCTTCAGCCCCACATGAATTATGTTCATAATCGTAATTTATTCATATTAATATCTGCCTCCTTCTGTAGAGTGTAAGCTCCTTGTGGGAAAGAAATGTATCTGTTTATTGTTATATTGTACTGTTTCCAGTACAGTACAGTGCTCTGCACACAGTAAGCACTCAATAAATATGATGGACTGGCTGACTGCTGTACTCTCCCAAGAGCTTAGTACCATGCTCTGCACACAGTAAGTTCTCAATAAATACCATTCACTGATTGATTGATTGATTGATTGATCAATCATCTAGACTGTAAACTCATCTTTAGCCACCTGATTTATAATCTCAAATCTACTTCAGCAGTTAACACTGGTGCAGAGTAAGTGGTTAATAAATGCAATATCAAACTAAATAACTGAACTATTGCTTTTCTGGTCCTCTCAGTTCTTCTAGCTTGTTTCCCTCTCTCTCTCATCCCCTGACCATCTTTCCTAGCGCTCCCAGCTTCCTCATTCCATGGCTTCTTGAACTTGAGAAGCAGCATGGTCTAGTGGATAGATAACGAGTCTAAGAAACAAAGGACCTGGGCTCTAATCCCAGCTCCACCACTTGTCTGTTGTGTGACCTCGGGCAAGCCACTAAACTTCTCTGGGACTCAGTTAAAGCTGTGTGCCTCGTTTAGGACTAGCTTGTATCTGCCCCAGAGCTTAGTACAGTTCCTTGCACATAGTAAGAGCTTAGCAAATGCCATAACCACCCCCGACCAAAAATAAATAAATAAAACAGCCAGAAAAGACTGCAGGCTCACTGTGGGCAAGGATCTTATCCACCCACTCTACATTGTTGTAGTCTCCCAGGCACTTAGTACAGTTCTCTGCACACAGAGAACATTCAATTCAATAAATATCTTGCTGGATTTCTTCATCGGGCAAGGCAGAGAAGCTTGCAGGGGAGAGATTTATGCAGCAAGTAGTGATGCCAGGACTGGAACGATTTTCTTCCTCTTTCTCTGGATTCCCCGGACCCAGTTAACCATCTCTCCTCCAAACCCCTGCAACATCAAGACTAACTGAATCAGTCCCAGCTTTGAAGGGGACAACCTCCACTCATCTAGGATGCCTCCTTTTGCTCATCAGTGTGTTGGAGTTGCAGGAGAAGCTGGAAAAGCTTCTTCATGAGGACGAGTTTCCCAGGATACCTTGCCAAGATGTCTCCATTTTTCCCTAAAGAAAAGCAGCCATTGTGTCGCAGAATGAGCTGAGTACCCCAGTGTTTCCAGTGCTTTCTTGTCCTGTGTCTCCTGAGGCTCCACATGGAATAATTGTTCTTCCCCAAGTGATTTCCTCCTGGGGTCTGCTAATCCACTTCAGTGAGCTGACATAATGGCCTAATGTCAAGAGGCAGAACTGTTCTAGTCCCACCTCTGCCTTTTGTTGCCTTGGTGACCTTGAGCAACTCACTTAATGTCTCTGAACCTCCATTTCAACCAATCAATGGCATTTATTATTATTATTATTACTAGTAATCACGATAATAATAATAATCTTTGTTTAGTTTTGCCTACATGCCAGGCACTGTATAATAATAACAAGAATGTTTGTTGAACATTTATAATGTGCCAGGCACTGTTCTAAGCACTAGGGTAGATATAAGCCACTTAGGTTGGACATAGTCCCTGTCCCACATAGGGCTCACAGTCTTAATCCCCATTTTTACAGATGAGGGAACTGAGGCCCAGAGAGGTGAAGTGACTTGCCCAGGGTCACACAGTAGACACATGGCAGATCCAGATTAGAACCTAGTTCCTTCTGACTCCCAGGCCCAGGCTCTAGGGACAAGGCCACACTGCTTCGCAATTTATTAATAATAATAATGGTATTTGTTAAGTGCTTACTAGAGAAGCAGCGTGGCTCAGTGGAAAGAGCCCGGGCTTTGGAGTCAGAGGTCATGAGTTCAAATCCCGGCTCTGCCACTTGCCAGCTGTGTGACTGTGGGCAAGTCGCTTCACTTCTCTGTGCCTCAGTTACCTCATCTGTAAAATGGGGATGAAGTCTGTGAGCCCCACGTGGGACAACCTGATTCCCCTGTGTCTACCCCAGCGATTAGAACAGTGCTCTGCACATAGTAAGCGCTTAACAAGTACCATCATTATTATTATGTGCCAGGCACTCTACTAAGCACTGGGGTAGATACAAGATAATCGGGATGGACATAGTCCCTGTCCCACATATGGTTCATGGTCTTAATCCGCTTTTTACAGATGAGGGAACTAAGGCACAGAGAAGTTATGTGACTTACCCAAGGTCATACAGCAGACAAGTGATGGAGTCAGAATTAGATCCCAGGTCCTTCTGGTTCCTAGGCCCACGCTCTTTTTCCACTAGGTTATGCTAATTCTCATGCTGCATGGGCTTGGGAGTCAGAAGGACCTGGGTTCTCTCTGCTGACACCTTGCACACACACATCCTGCCTCTGGCCTGGAATGTCCTCTACCTTCATATATGACATATGATCACTCTCCCCAACTCTGGTATACTGTACTCCCTCAAGGGCTTAGTACAGTGTCTGCACCCAGTAAGTGCCCCATAAAGACCAGTGATTGATTAGGTGATTTTTTTTTGCCTTCCCTGGTGGCCAGTCTTCCCTTTCCTTTCTCTCATTTCCCCTCCACTGACTTCCCTGACTATGCTGGCCATCTGTCCTATTTCCAACTGAACAGTGTGGATCTCATGGAGTTATCATTACTATCATCAATGGTATTCAATGAGTGCTTACTGTGCACAGAGCACTGTATGAAGCGCTTGGAAGAGTACAATACAACAGAGTTGGTAGATACACTCCTGCCTACAGTGAGCTTACAGTCTATAGGGGGAAACTTCTCTTCAAATTCCATGGAATTGTCTGTCATAAGATCATTCTGGTTACATCTATCCCTAGAGTTTTCTTGGTGAAGATATGGAAGTGGTTTACAATTGCCTTCTAGCTCACAGTAAAAGCTTGAGTCTCTGCGTTGTCTTTGATCAATGCTTTAATCACTTGATAGAGAAGCAGCGTGGCTCAGTGGAAAGAGCATGGGCTTTGGAGTCAGGGCTCATGAGTTCGAATCCCAGCTCTGCCACTTGTCGGCTGTGTGACTGTGGGCAAGTCACTTAACTTTTCTGTGCCTCAGTTCCCTCATCTGTAAAATGGGGATGAAGACTGTGAGCCCAACGTGGGACAACCTGATTCCCCTATGTCTACCCCAGCGCTTAGAACAGTGCTCGGCACATAGTAAGCGCTTAACAAATACCAACATTATTATTATTATTATCTGCCTCTGACTCTTTCCCACGCCACTGCTGCTTAGCACAGGTGAAGCGACTTTGTTGCTTTGGCTTAGACTTTTCCATTATGGATAACCCTATATGGCATAGATCTAAGCTTCCTCAGCGAACACAAACTCTCCTGCCACAATAAGATGTCTATTCATAGGAGAGATGGGGGAGACATATATTAATTTATTAATCAATGGCATTTATTAGGTGCTTACGGTGTGCAGAACACTGTATAAAGAGCTTAGAAGAGTACAATACAACAGAGTTGGTAGACACATTCCCTGCCAATAGTGAGCTTGTGGTCGAGAGGGAGACAGGCATTAATTTACTAATCAATCAATGGTATTTACTGAGCACTAACTGTGTGCAGAGCATTTTTTGAAGTTCTTGGAAGAGTACCATAAAACAGTGTTGACAATAATAATAACAATTATTATGGTGGTATTTGTTAAATGCTTACTATGTGCACAGCACTGTTCTGAACACTGGGGTAGATACAAGACAGTCAGGTTGTCCCATATAGGACTCATAGTCTTAATCCCCATTTTACAGATGAGGTAACTGAGTCACAGATAAATTAAGTATCTTGCTCAAGGTCACATAGCAGACAAGTGACAGATTCAGGATTAGAACCCACGTCCTGTCTCCCAAGTCCATGGTCTTTCCACTAAGCCATGTTGCCTTTCTAACTCCCTGCCCACAACGAGTTTACAATCTAGAAATGATTTTACAGTCTAGTCCAGCCCCTGTCTGGTGCGGAGACAATGGTGAGGAAGATGGAGATGTCTTAATGGGGATGGGCAAGAAGGAGGACCTGGGATATTGGAGAGGGAAATTGTAAGCCACCAGACCAAGAAAGACTGTTCCTTACCAAACACCCCATCATCGTGTGACCTTGGGCAAACCACTTAACTTGTCTATGCCTCAGTTAACTCAACTGTAAAATGGGGATTAGGACTGTGAGCCACACATGGGACAACTTGATTACCTTATATTTACCCCAGCACTTAGAATAGTTCTTGGCACATAGTAATAATAATAATAACAATGGCACTTGTTAAATGTTTACTATGTGCAAAGCACCGTTCTAAGCACTGGAGAGAATACAAGGTGATCAGGTTGTCCCACGTGGGGCTCACAGACTTAATCCCCATTTTACAGATGAGGTAACTGAAGCACAGAGAGGTCAAGTGCCTTGCCCTAAGCCCCACAACTGAAAAGCGGTGGAGCCTGGATTTGAACCCATGATCTCCCACTCCCAAGCCCGGGCGCTTTCCATTGAGCCACATAGTAAGTGCTTAACAAATACCACAATTTCCTCCTTTGTGTGGCTCCCTGACCCACTCTAACACTGGCCCCAACCACCTGAATCTAGCCCTGCCTGGGGAGTCAGGGCGATTGGATGGTGAAGCAAAGGGCATTGGGCAAAGGGTATTGAGAGGTGGATGAAAGTGCTCGAGGCAGCAGAGAGCAAAACAAGGGGTAGAAAAGAGTGGGGCTGAAGGAGGTCTGATGGTTGTGAACAACAATGGGCATTAGTCAACAGGAGTGACTGACTCTTGCATTCTTACTTTCTGGGAGTGGATTCCTCCTCCACCATACCGCGCCACTCACCGACTCGGTCACACCCTTGATCTCGTCATCTCCTACCGCTGCACTATCTCCTCCCTCACCAACTCTGAAATCCCTCTCTCTGACCATAACCTTCTCACCTGCCTCATCTCTCACACTCCCTCCCCCTGCAAATCTTCGCTACTGCCCCACAGAGACCTCCGCTCTCTCGATCCCATCCGTCTTTCCAATAGCATCTCTCCTCACCTTGCCGCCCTGTCCTCTCTTCCCACTCTCGACGATCAGGTCTCCGCTCTCAACTCCACCCTCTCTACTCATCTCGACTCTCTCGCCCCCCTTTCCCTCCGCCGCTCTCGCTCCACTAACCCACAGCCCTGGATCACCTCCTCCGTCCGCCTCCTACGCTCCTATGCTCGAGCTGCTGAGCGCTGCTGGCGAAGGTCCAAGCACCGAGCCGACCTCACACACTTCAAATTTATCCTTTCCTGCCTTAACTCTGCCCTCTCCTCCGCCAGGCAAAGCTTCTTCTCCTCCCTCATCGACACCCATGCCCGTCACCCCCGCCGATTGTTCCGGACCTTTAA
Organism: Ornithorhynchus anatinus; assembly: GCF_004115215.2. NCBI lineage: Eukaryota > Metazoa > Chordata > Mammalia > Monotremata > Ornithorhynchidae > Ornithorhynchus > Ornithorhynchus anatinus. Next base: position 472,404 of record NW_024396934.1, read on the forward strand.
TTCTCTCCTTAGGCCCCCTGTTCCTCCCCCTCCCCCATCTCTCACCCCCAATGATCTGGCCACCTATTTCCTCACGAAAATCAACATGATCAGGTCTGAGCTCCCCAAAGTCACCCCTCCACCTCTCCCCTCCCCCCCACCAACCCCCTCCCCTACTTTCCCATCCTTCCCTGCAGTATCCTCAGAGGAGATCTCCTCCCTCCTCGCAAGTGCCACCCCCTCCACCTGCGCCTCGGACCCCATTCCCTCTCACCTTCTTAAAACCATCGCCCCTGCCCTCCTACCTTCCTTAACTTCTATTTTTAACCGCTCAATCTCCAAGGGCTCCTTCCCCTCTGCCTTCAAATATGCCCACGTCTCCCCCATCCTAAAAAAACCCGCTCTTGACCCCACTTCCCCCTCCAGTTATCGCCCTATCTCCCTACTACCCTTCCTTTCCAAAATCCTAGAACGAGTCATCTACAATCGATGCTTAGAATTCCTTAACTCCCATTCTCTCCTAGACCCCCTCCAATCTGGCTTCCGTCCCCTCCACTCTACCGAGACTGCTCTCTCTAAGGTCACCCGTGACCTCCTTCTTGCCAAATCCAATGGCTCCTACTCCATTCTAATCCTCCTTGACTTCTCTGCTGCCTTTGACACTGTCGACCATCCCCTCCTCCTCCATACCTTATCTCACCTTGGCTTCACGGACTCCGTCCTCTCCTGGTTCTCCTCTTACCTCTTTGGCTGGTCATTCTCGGTCTCCTTCGCTGGAGCCTCCTCCCCCTCCCATCCTTTAACTGTTGAAGTTCCTCAAGGGTCAGTTCTTGGCCCTCTTCTGTTCTCCATTTACACTCACTCCCTCGGTGAACTCATTCGCTCTCACGGCTTTGACTACCATCTCTACGCAGATGACGGGCAGATCTACGTCTCCGCCCCTGTCCTCTCCCCCTCCCTTCAGGCTCGCATCTCCTCCTGCCTCCGGGACGTCTCCACCTGGATGTCGGCCCGCCACCTAAAACTCAACATGAGCAAGACTGAGCTCCTCATCTTCCCTCCCAAACCCGGTCCTCTCCCAGACTTCTCTATCACCGTTGATGGCACGACCATCCTTCCCATCTCTCAGGCCCGCAATCTCGGTGTCATCCTTGACTCGTCTCTCTCGTTCACCCCACACATCCTATCCGTTACCAAGACCTGCCGGTTTCACCTCTACAATATCGCCAAGATCCGCCCTTTCCTCTCCACCCAAACGGCTACCTTACTGTTACGGGCTCTCGTTATATCCCGGCTAGACTACTCTGTCAGCCTTCTCTCTGACCTCCCTTCCTCCTCTCTTGCTCCCCTCCAGTCTATTCTTCACTCCGCTGCCCGGCTCATCTTCCTGCAGAAACGATCTGGGCATGTCACTCCCCTTCTTAAACACCTCCAGTGGTTGCCTATCAACCTCCGCTCCAAACAAAAACTCCTCACTCTAGGCTTCAAGGCTCTCCATCACCTTGCCCCTTCCTACCTCTCCTCCCTTCTCTCTTTCTACCGCCCACCCCGCACACTCCGCTCCTCTGCCACCCACCTCCTCACCGTCCCTTGGTCTCGCCTATCCTGCCGTCGACCCCTGGGCCACGTCCTCCCACGGTCCTGGAACACCCTCCCTCCTCACTTCCGCCAAACTGATTCTCTTCCCCTCTTCAAAACCCTACTTAAAACTCACCTCCTCCAAGAGGCGTTCCCAGACTGAGCTCCTCTTCTCCCTCTACTCCCTCTGCCATCCCCCCTTTACCTCTCCGCAGCTAAACCCTCATTTTCCCCTTTTCCCTCTGCTCCTCCACCTCTCCCTTCCCATCCCCACAGCACCGTACTTGTCCGCTCAACTGTATATATTTTCGTTACCCTATTTATTTTGTTAATGAATTATACATCGCCTTGATTCTATTTAGTTGCCATTGTTTTTACGAGATGTTCTTCCCCTTGACTCTGTTTATTGCCATTGTTCTCGTCTGTCCGTCTCCCCCGATTAGACTGTAAGCCCGTCAAACGGCAGGGACTGTCTCTATCTGTTGCCGACTTGTTCATCCCAAGCGCTTAGTACAGTGCTCTGCACATAGTAAGCGCTCAATAAATACTATTGAATGAATGAATGAATGAATCTTTGAGACAAAAATCAGGCTATCCTTGCTTTGGGTAAAGGAAATATGGAATAAGCAAAAAAATGAACACTAAAACCAATAACCAAAGCCTAGGTCGTACCCTGGGGTATTTATGTTGGTACAGAGCGGTGTTCAGGCAAATTCAGGTTGGCCAACAAGGGCACACATAATTACTGGATACACAAACATATGTGACCGAGTGTGTTATATAATCAGAATGGAACATAACTTAAGGACCCCAAATCAAAACATGTTCCCAGTAAGGTCTCTGACCACCTCCATTCCTCCAAAACTGGTACGCTTTCCCTAAACACACATGTGGCTTCTGGGCAATGTCACCCATCAGCAGTTACCAAGTTTGGAGCAGAGAGGGGAGCCTGGCATTCAAAATAAAAACACCAGACTGCACACAGACTAGGGGAAACCCAGACTGTTAGTGTCAAATCATCCTCTAGGACCACATGGGTGCAGAGGTATCACAAGTGGTACAGTCTGAGACCTGAAGAATCTCAGGGATGATGTCACCAACAGGCTCCAGAGTCTCCAGGTAACGAGGTCTCTCAGGCAGAGTTCAGAGTTGGTCCTTCCCCCACCCCCACCCTGCCTGGAACAGTGGCTGCTTTAAGGGCACTGCGGGGTCACCGGGGGACCATTAAGGACAGATTACCTCAAAGTGCTTTTCCTGTAACAGCCACCACTGTGCAAGAGTGCAAGGAAAGGTGAGCATCCAGAATCAGTAGGGACCCCAACCCTAGATGGTTCCAGTGAGTCGAAGCGGGGAGACTGACAGCAAAAACATGAGAAAATTAATCTGTCCAATTTCTTCACCTCAAAGTGATATTTTTGTTGGCACATTTATTAAGGGTTTACTAAGAGCCAATGGTTGGGGCAGATACAGGATCATCAGAACAGACCTTGTGCCAATCAGGGCTCAAGATTTAAGTGATAGGGAAAGATCAGGGGCTCTATCCCCATTCTACAGAGAAGGAAATTGAGGCCCAGAGAGTTAAGTGAGTCATCCAAAGACTGCCACTGGCAGAGCTGGGACCAGAAACCAGGTCCTTTAGTCTTACAACTAACCCATGCTATCTCCAAGGTAAAGAGATCTCTCCTAAGGAAAATCTAAGACCTTTTCTTTGAGGTGGTTATTTCATCATCTTCATCAGTGGTATTTATGGAGCTCTGACTTTGTGCAGAGCACTGTACTAAGTGCTCAGGGAGGGTACAGTACAACAGACATGGTAGACCCGTTCCCTGCCCTCTGCTCCCTCTACACCCCCCTTCACCTCTCCTCAGCTAAGCCCTCTTATCCCCCTTTCCCTCTGCTCCTCCCCCTCTCCTTTCCCATCCCCTCAGCACTGTACTCGTCCACTCAACTGTGTATAATTTCATTACCCTATTTATTTTGTTAATGAGATGTACATCACCTCGATTCTACCTATTTGCTATTGTTTTAATGAAATGTTCATCCCCTTGATCCTATTTATTGCTATTGTTCTTGTCTGTCTCCCCCAATTAGACTGTAAACCCGACAAAGGGCAGGGACTGTCTCTATCTGTTACTGATTTGTACATTTCAAGCGCTTAGTACAGTGCTCTGCACATAGTAAGCACTCAATAAATATTACGGAATGAATGAATGAATGAATGAATGAATGAATGAACAAAATTACAGTCCGGAGCTGGAGACAGACATTAAAACAAAACAAAAAAAATATAATATATAATTCATAGATCTGTTATATACTTGTGGGGACCCCTTGATTTTCTCGTGAAGGAGATTTCTGACCTGAACCAGGATTCTATCTTTTATTCATTTTTCCTTTGGCAAACCTAGCAGCGCAAGCTGAACTGTGGATCTCCTCGGCCAGTGTCTGAGTGGATGTTGGGTTGGAGAAGAGCACAAGCCTAGACAGAGGGAAAAGGGTGTGAATTTGGCCACCCACTCTCTGGGAATAGGAATTCCCAGACAAAGAGGGAGAATCTAGCATGGGACCTTGAAAATATATATTTGTCTGTGCATGCATTTTGTGTGTGTGTGTGTGTGTGTGTGTGAATGTGTAAATGTACTTAATAATTATAAACAATAATTAGGGCATTTGTTAAGCATTTACTATGGGACCAGGACTGTTCTAAGCTCTGGGGTAGATACCAGATAATCATGTTGGACACACAGTTCCGGTCCCACGTAGGGCTCACAGTCTAAGTATGAGGGAGAACAGGCAACTGAGGCACAGAGAGGTGAAGTGACTCATAGGTCACACAGTAAGCTAGTGGTCCTCTGACTTCCAGGCCGGTGCTTTTTCCGCTAGGCCATGCTGCTTCTCCATTACTTGTGTAGTGGAGTGTGTTTACATATGCGGAAGTGTTTATGTGAGGTCACATGGGTGAATTAATGTGTGTACATTGGTGCACATGTGTATATGTATAGGAATGTGAGCAATTGTACAGGCACCCCTTGACCAATCCGCTTCTTTGTGCAAGTCACTGACATGCTAAACAATATAATCAAGCCATAGTGGCACACACAAAAAAGGAATCAGCAGAAATAGAGTTACTGAACATGTTAGCGGGTGTCGGGGAGAGGAGGGACTTCTGACCCCCATTTCTCCAAAGCCATTGCATCCTGCCGCTTCCCAAGTTCTTCTGAAAACCGGATGCTGCTTTTGAACCATAGAATTCGGTGGCAGAAAACAAGATAGAGGGAAGAAATTCAAAGTGGTGATTTTCTGACCCCCTTTTTGTAATTATCCTTCATTCTGTGCCTCTTCGGGCAATCCACAGATCCCCCTAGAAAATGGCCAATATCTCCACGGTGACGGAATTTGTCCTCCTGGAGTTCTCGGATGGCTCCCGGGAGCTGCAGCTGGGCCACGCCACCTTGTTCCTCCTGGTCTACATGGTGACCCTGATGGGGAATCTCCTCATCATTGCTGCCACCGCCCTTGACCGGCACCTCCACAGCCCTACGTATTTCTTCCTCAGGAACCTGTCCTTCATAGATGTCTGCTACATCTCCATCACTGTCCCCAAATCTATCCACAACTCCTTAACCAATAACAGCTTGATATCACTCCAAGGCTGAGCCACCCAGCCCTTCCTAATCAGTTTCTTCACGGCTTCAGAGCTGTCCATCCTCACAGTGATGTCCTACGATCGCTACGTTGCCATCTGCCACCCCCTGCACTATGAGCACATCATGGACCGAGCAGTCTGCACGCAGATGATAGCCACCTCCTGGTTCAACGGGGATACATTTGGGGTGATGTACATGGTGGGAACATTCTCCATGCCCTTCTGTGGGTTCCCCATGGTCCAGCAGTTCTTCTGTGATGCCCCCTCCTTGCTGAAGGCCTCCCGTTTTAAGAGGCAAGTTGTACTGGATGTCAGTTTTGCTAATGGGTTTATTTTTGCCTTAATCTCCTTCATTGCCATCACTCTCTCTTACACTCGCATCTTCTGCACCGGAGGATTCCAACCATTGAGAGTCGAGGCAAAGACTTCTGGGCTCAGTGGAAAGAGCACGGGCTTTGGAGTCAGGGCTCATGAGTTCGAATCCCAGCTCTGCCACTTGTCGGCTGTGTGACTGTGGGCAAGTCACTTAACTTCTCTGTGCCTCAGTTCCCTCATCTGTAAAATGGGGATTAAGGCTGTGAGCCCCACATGGGACAACCTGATTCCCCTATGTCTACCCCAGCGCTTAGAACAGTGCTCGGCACGTGGTAAGCGCTTAACAAATACCAACATTATTATTATTATTATCTTGCCGTTGTCACATCTTTTTTCTTCACGGTCACCTTTGCTTACCTTATGCCTCCTTCAGGATCCCCCTCAGTGTTGGACCTGCTGGTGTCCGTGTTCTACACTGCGGTGCCCCTGCCCTGAACCCCCTCATCTACAGCCTGAGGAACCGGGACATCAAGGCCGCCTTGGGGAGGGTCCTGGGGGGGCATCCATTCCTCCAGAAAAAAAGCAGCATGAACTAGCGGAAAGAACACAAGCCTGGGAATCAGAGGATCTGTGTTCTAATCTGAACTTTGCCTCTTGTCTGTCATGTGGCTTTGGACAAGTTACTTAACGTCTTTGTGCCTCAGGTGGCTCATCTGCAAAAGGGGGATTCAATCAATCAATCAATCATATTTACCGAACACTTACTGTTTGCAGAGCACCACTCCTACTTAGACTGTGAACCCCATGTGGGATCTGATTATCTTGTATCTACCCCAGTGTTTAGTACAGTACATAGCACATAACAAGTGCTTTAAAAATACCACAACTCTTATAATTAAAAGCCCCTTCTCTTTCTCCTGACATTGGTTCCCCCTTGTCATTTCTTCGTCCCTGGGTCATTATCAGGTGTGGTGGTTAGGAACAGTAATGACAGTGTAATATACTGGACTAAGTGTTTTTTGGTTTTTTTCCCCTTCCTGTTAACAACTCTTTATATATGTATATGCTATATACTATATATATACATATATGTATATATATATACATATATATACTGTCCCCGGAACTGTGTGTCCAACATGATTATCTGGTATCTACCCCAGAGCTTAGAAATGATCTTTTCAGAAATGCAGAAGCAGCATGGCCTAGTGGAAAGAGCACAGCCCTGGGAGTTAGAAGACCTGGATTCTAATCCCGACTGCCAAATACTTGTTGTATGGTCTTGGGCAAGTCACTTCACTTCTCTGTACCTCAGCCCTCCTGTTCTCCCTCCTACTTGGACTGTGAGCCCCATGAGGAACAGGGACTGTGTCCAACCTGATTAGCTTGTAACTACCCCAGTGTTTAGAACAGTGTTTGACACATAGTAAGTGCTTAACAAAGACCATAAAAAATGCATTTCCCGAGCAGGTCACCAAGGGACTATGACCTCAGATCCCTTTCTACAGCTCCAAAGCCTTCCTAGGTCCTTGTGAAATCTGAGTGCTGATTTTGGGGAACAGAAGCCGAGACGGAGGAAGGCTTCGTGCTGAAATTACAAGCTTTTTTTATTTTTCTTTCAGATACCTTTTTGTAAATTATGCCCCTTATCTGAGCCTCTTTGGACAGTTCACAGATTGTCCCAGAACAACATCCACCACTGTGATTGGATTCCTCCTTGGGAGTTCTTGGAGGTCTGGGAACTGCAGCTGGTTCACGCTGCGCTGTTCCTCCTGGTCTACCTGGTGTCCCTGGTGGGGAATCTCCTCATCGTCACCGTTACCGCCCTCAACCAGCACCACCACACCCCCATGTACTTCTTCCTTAGGAACCTCTCCTTTGTCGACCTCTGCCTCATCTCCATCACTGTCCCCAAGTCCATCCACAACTCCCTGACCCACACGAGAGCCATCTCTTTCCTGGACTGCATAGCTCAGATCTTCTTGGTGATTTTGTTAGTTGGTGTGGAACTGTTCATCCTCACGGTGATGTCCTATGAGTGCTATGTGGTTATCTGCCACCCCCTGTGCTATGATGTCACCATGAATCGAGAGACCTGTGTAAAACTGGCCACTGCCTCCTGGCTAGGTGGGGGTATATTTGGGATGATGTACACGGCGGGGTCATTCTCCCTGCTCTTCTGTGGGTCCCCCATATTTCTGCAGTTCTTGTGTGACGCCTCCTCCTTGCTGATGGTCTCGTGTTCCAATACTCACGTGGTTTTTGCTTTCAGTTTGGTCTCGGGGTTTGTTTGTGCTTTATTCTCCTTTGTCTCCACTGTCATCTCCTACATCTGCATCTTCTGGGCAGTGCTGAGGATGCCAGCCACGGAGGGCTGGGCTAAGGTCTTCTCCACCTGCTTGCCCCACCTTGCCATCATCACTGTTTTCCTCTCTACTGCTTCCATTGCCTATTTTAAGCCTCCCCAGATTCCCCCTCAGCTGTGGAACTGGTGGTTTCCGTGTTCTACACTACAGTGCCCCCTGCCCTGAACCCCCTCATCTACAGCCTGAGGAACAGGGATGTGAAGGCTGCGCTGGAAAAGGTCCTGGAGTGGGATATCCATTCCCTCTGAGAAGCACTCTGGCCCAGTGGATAGAGCACTGGCCTGGGAGTCAGAATCATCTCGGTTCTAATCCTGGCTCTGCCACGTATCTGTATGTGAGACCTTGGGTGAGTCACTTAACTTCTCTGTGCCTCATTCCATCATCTGTAAAATGGGGATTAAGACTGGGAGCTCATTGTGGGACAGGGACTGTGTCCAACCTGATCAACCTGATCAATTTGTACCGTGTACTTGGCAAAGAGTTAAAGCTTAACAAATACCATTAAAAAAATCCCCTGCTCTTTATTCTGACATTGGTCTGCATGGTATTTACTAGCCCCTCAGGTCACTGCCAGTTGTGGGAGTTTGAACCGGTAATGGGATTCATCAAAACCTACTAATGGACTGGAGTAAATGAGTTTTTCATTCATTCATTCATTCATTCATTCGTACTTATGGAGCACTTACTGTGTGCAGAGCCCTGTACTAAGTGCTTGGGAGAGTAGAATATCACAATAGACACATTTCCTGCCCACAATGAGCTTATAGTCTAGAGGGGAGACCAACATTAATATAAGTAAATAAATTACAGATATGTATGCAAGTGCTGTGGGGCTGGGGGAGGGAGGGGATGAATACAGGGAGCAAGTCAGACACAGAGGGAGTGGGAGAAGAGGAAAGGAGAACTTAGTCAGGGAAGGCCTCTGGGAGGAGATGTGCCTTCAGTAAGGTTTTGAAGAGAGTTTTTACTTTCCCTGGTGACTACTTTTCCCTTTTCCTCTCACATGTACCCTCCCCCTTCCTGGCTTTCTTTTGTTTTGTTTCTGTTATGGTATTTCTTAAGTACTTACTTTAGAACACTGTTCTAAACACTGGGGTAGATACAGGTCAATTAGGTTGGACACAGTCTCTGTCCCGCATGGAATTCACAGTCTAAGTAGGAGGAAGAATGGGAGAAATGAGGCACAGAGTAGGTAAGTGACTCATCCAAGGGGACGCAGAAAGCAATTGACAGGGATGGGTTCAGAACCCTGCTCCTCTGATTCCCAGGCCCATGCTCTTTCTCCCCAAACAGTGTTGGCCATTCACCCAGTTTCATACTGGCCAATCCAGATCTCATCTGACCTGCCCCATGTCCTGCGGGGAGATAACGGAGATGGAGATGGACATACTCCAACGGGGATGAGCAAGGGAGAAGCCCTGGGATTTAAGGGAGGAAGGGGACAGCAGAGCAGAACAAGGATGGTTGTCCCCCTCTCTCCATCTCCCTAGCACCTCTCCTCACTAAAACTCTTCTCTGTTGTGGGCTTTCCCCACCCCCTCACACTCTGGTCCCACCCATCAGACTGAATCCAGCCATCTGAGGGAGGCAGGGGAATTTCTGATTAGCCCTCATTATATATGTCCTCCCAATTCATTTATTTTAACATTGCTGTAAATATTCTTATATTCATAAGAATTCATTTATTTTAACATTGCTGTAAATATTCTTATATTCATAAGAATTCATTTATTTTAACATTGCTGTAAATATTCTTATATTCATAAGAATTCATTTTATTTTAACATTGCTGTAAGTATTCTTATATTCATCTCAACTTTCAAAATGTAACCTTCCTGTCGGCAGGAAGGGCACCACTTTTTTCTTCTACTTCCCAATTGCATAATGCACTTCCCCACACCAAATCCACACTTAATAAATGTTGCTACTGCTATTACTCTCTCCTCTGACTAGACACCTTATGGTGGCAGAAGAGTTTGCGTGAGCTGATGAAGCTTAGAGCTATGCCATAGGAGGTTACCCATAACGGAAAAGTTGGAGCCAGGGCATCAGAGTCAAGTCGCCTGTGCTGGGCAGCAGTGGCATGGGAAAGAGTCAAAAGCAGATTATTGAGTTATCAAAACGTTGAACAAAGTTGACGGCAGAGACTGAAGCTTTACTGTGTAGAAGAAGGAAATGGTAAACCACTTCCGTATCTTTACCAATAAAATTCTATGGATACATGTACCTTTATGGCAGAAGGTGGGATGCTTTGGAGCAGGTGTGTCCAAGGAGTCACTTTGGGTCAGAAATGATTTGACGGCTATTGAAGAAGAATTCTGCTACTACTACTAACATTTCTATGACTATTACTGCTACTGCTGCTGCTATTACTACTACTACTATTACTACTATACTATTACTACTACAACTATTACTATCATTATTACTACTATTATTACTTGGATTTGCACCTTTTATTGACCCCACCCTTAGCCCCGAAACAGTAATGTACATATCTGCAATTTATTTATTCATATTAATGTCTGTCCTCTCTTCTGGACTGTAAGCTCCTTGTGGGCAGGGAGCTCTGTTATATACAGTACTCTCCCAAACATTGTTCTGAACACACAGTAAGAGAGCAATAAATACAATTGATTGATTACTACTACTATCACTACCACTACTGCTGCTACTACTAGTAGTATACTACTAATACTGCCACTACTACTGCTGCTCTACAGTTGCTACTACTAGGCTACCACTATTACTACTGCTGCTGCTGCTACTATATTACTACTGCATTTTTATGGTATGTCATTCAAGCATTCAATTGTATTTATTGAGCCCTTACTGTGTGCAGAGCACTATATTGAGTACTAATATAACAATAAACAGACACATTTCCTGCCCACAACAAGCTTATGAGTACTGAGTATTCAGGAGTGCTAAATACAGGGCACTGCATACAGTAAGCACTCAATAAATACCACTGATTGATTGCTGGATTGATGGCTGTCTCCTCCAGACTGTAAGCTCCTTGTGGAAGGGAACATGTCTCCCAGTTCTGTTATACTGTACTCTCCCAAGCACTTAGTACAGTGCTCTGCACAGAGCAGGTGCCCAATAAACACCTTAATTGTTTGACTGATTACTCTAGTTTAGTGGGCAGAGAATGTATCTACCAAGCAGTGTGGCCTAGTTGATAGAGCATAGGCCTGGGAATCAGAAGGACCTGGGTTCTTAACCCAGGTCTTTCATTTGTCTGCTGGGTTACCTTGGATGAATCATGTAACTTTTCTGTGTCTCAATTTCCGCAACCCTGAAAAGGGGGTGAAACACTTAGACTGTGAGCCCCATGTGGGACAGGGACTGTATCCGACCTGATAAACTTGTATCTTCCCCAGTACTTAAAACAGTGCTTGACATGTGGCTTAGTGGAAAGAGCACGGGGTTGGGAGTCAGAAGTCGTGGGTTCTAATCCCAACTCTGCCACTTGTCAGTTGTGTGACCTTGGGCAAGTCACTTAACTTCTCTGTGCCTCAGTTACCTTATCTGTAAAATGGAGATTAAGACTGTGAGTCCCACGTGAAATCGGGGGAGGAGAGGGAGGAAAGAAGAGAAGGGGAGGAGATGGGAAGGGAGCGGACAAGAGGAGAGAGTAGGAAAGAGGAGAGGAGAGAAGAGAGGGAAGGGGAAAGGAGGAGAAGAGGTAAGGATAAGAGGAGAGGAAATGAGGGCAGAAGAGGAGGAGAGAAGAGGGGTGGGGGAGTGGAGGCAGGAGAGGGGAGAAGATAGGAGAGGAGGTGAGGAGAAGAGAGTAGAGAAGGAGGGAAGAGGAGAGGAGAGGAAAGAAAGGGAGGAAAGGAGAGGGGAGAGGAAAGAAGAGGAGAGGGGAGAGAAGAAAAAAGAGAGAATAGGGGAGGAGAGGGAAGGGGAGAAGAGGAGAGAAGGCAAGGATAAGAGGAGAGGGGAGAGGGGAGGGAAGAGGAAAGGAGAGAAGGGGAGGAAATGGAATTCAATTCAGTTCAATCGTATTTATTGAGCACTTACTGTGTGCAGAGCACTGTACTAAGCTCTTGGGAGAGTACAACAATAAACAGACACATTCCCTGCCCATAACAAGCTTACAGTCTAGAATGGGGGACAGACATTAATATGAATAAATGAATTACATATATGTGCATAAGTGCTGGGGGCGCTGGGAAGGGGAATAATAAAGGGAGAAAGTCAGGGTGATGCAGAAGGGAGTGGCAGAAGATGAAGTGGGGAGTGCTTAGTCAGGGAAGGCCTCTTGGAGGAGATGTGCCTTCAATAAGGGTTTCAAGGCGAGGAGAGTAATTGTTTGTCGGATTTGAGGAGGGAGGGCGTTCCAGGCCAGAGGCTGGTTGAGGGCGAGGGATTAGTGGCAAAATAGATGAGATTGAGGTACAGTGAGAAAGTTAGAATTAGAGGAGCTATACGTGTGGGCTGGGTGGTAGTAGGAGAGTAGCAAGGTGAGGTAGGAGGGAGCATGGTGACTGAGTGCTTTAAAGGCAATGGTGAGGACTTTTTGTTTGATGCAGAGATGGATGGACAACCACTGGTGTTCTCTGAAGAATGAGGTGGCATGTCCTGAATGTTTTTGCAGAAAAATGATTTGGGCAGCAGAGTAAAGTAAGGTCTGGAGTGGGGAAAGACAGGAGGTTGGGAGGTCAGCAAGGAGGCTGAAGCAGTAATCCAGGCAGTATAGGAAGAGTGATTGTATTAATGTGGTAGCAGTTTGGATGGAGAGGAAAGAGTGGATTTTAGCGATGTTGTGAAGGTGGGACCGACAGGATTTAGTGAATTGAATATGTAAATTGAGTGAGAAAGAGGAGTAAAGGATAATGCCAAGGGTATGGGCTTGTGAGACAGGAAGGATGGGGGTGCCATCTACAGTGATGAGTCACGGGAAGGACAGGGTATGGGTGGGAACATAAGAAGTTCTGTTTGGGATATGTTAATCTTGAGGTGATGGGAGGACATCCAAGTAGACATGTCTTGAAGGCAAGAGGAAATGCCAGACTGAAGAGAGGGAGGTAGATCAGGGCTTGGGATGTAGATTGGGGCATCATCTGCATTGAGGTGGTAGTTGAAGCCATGAGAGAGAATGAGTTTTCCAAGAAAGTGGGTGTAGATGGAGAAGAGAAGAGGCTCCAGAACTGAACCATGAGGGACCCCTATAGTAAGGGGGTGGGAGGCAGAGGAGGAGCCCACAAAGGAGACCGAGAATGAACAGCCAGAGAGATAAGAGGAGAACCAGGAGAGAACAGAGTCAGTGAAGCCAAGGTTGGATAACATTTCCAGGAGAAGGGGATGGTCCACAGTGTCTAAGGCAGCCTAGAGGTAGAGGAGGATTAGAATAGAGTAGTGGACATTGGATTTGGCAAGAAGGAGGTCATTGGAGACCTTTGAGAGGGCAGTTTCTGTGGAGTGAAGGGGACAGAAGCCAGGGAAGGAAGGGAAGAAGAGGGGAGAGAAGGCGAGGAGCTAAGAAGAGAGGAGAGGGCAAGAACGATGAGAGGAGGGGAGATGAGTGTGTAGGAAAATGAGAATGCAAGGAAAGAAAAGAGAAAGAGACAAGATTCAACACTTTTCTACATACATATTTATTTTTTGAATATTTTATGTATCTATTAATCTGAATGCATCAGCTGTTTCCTCGAAGTTTTTTGGGGGGCTGCCTCCCGCTTCATCTTTGTTTTTTGTCCAGCTTTCACTGTCGTGAATTATTTTTGTCTGTGCATCTTCTCTATTAGATGGTAAGTTCCTTGAGGGCAGAGAATGTGTATCTTGCTACTGCTGTATATCTCAAGTGTTTATTTCAGTGAGAAGCCCTCAATAGGCATACAGTAAATCATCATCATCAATGGCATTTGTTGAGCAGTTACTGCATGCAAAGCACCGTACTAAGCACCTCAGAGATTACATTACAAAAGAGATGGGAGACCTGTTTCCTGCCACTGTGCCTCCTCTCCATCTCCTGCTTTGCCTTCTTGTTACCTGGGTCATGATAGGCATGATGGCATCTTGGTACCCCTTCACCCTCCCCACCATGCCAATTCCCTGGGAACTGGGCAGTGTGAGCAGGGTGCCATCTGGAGCATAAGACAGTGCCCTTCCATATACCCTTCTTGCACCAGCCTCTCTATTTTGCAGTGAGAGAGAGAATAATGATAATAATAATGATAATAATAATGATAATAATAATGATAATAATAATAATGGTATTGGTTAAGCACTTACTATATGCCAGGCATTATACTAAGTGCTGGGGTGGACACAAGCAAATCGGGTTGGACACGGTCCCTGTCTCACAGGGTGCTCACAGTTTCAATCCCCATTTTACATATGAGATAACAGAGGCCCAGAGAAGTTAAGTGACTTGCCCAAGGTCACACAGCAGACAAGTGGTGGAGCCGCGATTAGAAGCCCTGACCACAAAAGGGCAAGTGTCAAATCAATTTTCCAGAGACCATTCTGGTTACTCCTGTTCCTCCCTATGCCCCCCCCAGGTCTTGTATATATCCCCTGTAAGAATGATAATAATAATAATTGTGATATTTTTAAGTGTTTACTATGTTCCAAGCACTGAACTAAGTACTGGGGTAGATACAAGCTAATCAGGTCCCACAAGGGGCTCACAGTCTAAGTAGAAGGGAGAACAGCCATTGAATCCCTATTTTACAGATGAGGGAACTGAGGCAGAGAGAAGGGAAGTGACATGCCCAAGCTCACAGCAGGCAAGAAGTGGGGCCGGGACTAGAACCCAAGACCTTGGGCTCCCAGGGCTGGGCTCTTTCCACTAGGTCATAGCGCTCTTCACTGCACCCATGGTCCAATCACAGCTCCAGTAGTGATGGCATTTATTAAAATTCTGAATAAGTGCCAGAGCATTGGATTAGTTGCAAGATACTCCTATCTGACACAGTCCCTGTATCACATGAGGATGCCAGGCTAAGATGATGGGAGAACAGGTTTTTATCCCCATTTTAAGGATGAGAAAACTGAGGCCCAGAGAGGTTCTATCCAAGAGCACACAGCAGGCCATTGGCAGAGCTGGGATTAGACCGTGGCTCTCCTAAATCCCCGGACCATATGTTTATTCCATTATATGATGGCTTTCTTTTTTCCCCTGTACGTACTCTCTTTCCTTTCATTTCAAAGGAGCGGGATATCCCATGTACTAATAATGATAATAATGAAAATTGTAGTATTTGTTAAACACTGACTATGTGCCAGGCACTGTATTAAGCAAGGAGGCTGATACAAGATAATCAGGTTGGACACAGTCTATATCCCACATGCGGCTCACAGTCTTAATCCTTATTTTACAGATGAGGTAACTGAGGCCCAGAGATGTTAAGTGAGTTGCCTAATGTCACATAGCAGGAAAGGCGCAGAGGCAGGATTAGAACCCAGGTCTTTCTGACTCCCAGGACCGAGCTCTAGCCAATGGGCCACACTGCTTCTCCCCTATGCTGGGGGTGACTGCCCTCAGGCAATGCTGGAAATGTGGACGCCTCTTTCATCCTCCTCCTTAGTGTCAACATTGCCTCCATTTTCTTCCCTTGTTTCTTCCTCTCTAGGCAAGCGACAAAACCTCTAGAGAAATGGCCAATCATACATTTGTGATGGAATTCTTCCTGCTGGGGTTCTGGGAGGTTCGGGAGCTACAGCTGGTCCATGCCGCGCTGTTCCTCCTGGTCTACTTGGCGGCCCTGTTGGGGAATCTCCTCATCGTTGCCATCACCGTCCTCGACCGACGCCTCCACACCCCCATGTACTTCTTCCTCAGGCACCTGTCCATCCTCGACTTCTGCTACATCTCCGTCACTGTCCCCCACTCCATCCACAATTCCCTGACTGACCGTAGATCCATCTCCTTCCTGGGCTGTGATGCCCAACTCTATTTCTTCGCTTGTTTTGCTTCACTGGAGATTGCCCTGCTCACGGTGATGTCCTACGATCGCTACGTGGCCATTTGCCACCCGCTGCGCTATGACATCATTATGGACGGAGGGGCCTGTGGGAAGATGGCTGCCACCTCCTGGCTCAGCGGAGCTCTCTCTGGTCTCTTGCACACCGTCAACATCTTTCTCTTGCCTTTTTGTGACTCCAACGTGATCCACCAGTACTTCTGTGACATCCCCCAGCTATTAACCCTGTCCTGCTCGCCCTCCATTGTGCCGGAGTTGGTTCTGATAGGCTTTAGCATCATGTTGGATTTCGGCTGCTTCCTGTTCATGGGGGTTTCCTATTTCCACATCTTGTCCACTGTACTGAGGATCCCGTCTGCGCAGGCCAGAACCAAAGGCTTCTCCACCTGCCTGCCCCATCTCGCTGTGATAGCCATATTTTTCTCCTGTGCATTTATTGCCCACTTAAAAATGCCCTCTGACTCTCCTTCAGTGCTGGACCTGCTGGTATCCGTGTTCTACACGGTATTGCCCCCTGCCCTGAACCCCCTCATCTACAGCCTGAGGAACAGACATGAAGGCCGCCCTGGGCAGGGTCCTCAAGGGGAAACTTCCCTGAAAAGCAAGGTGGCCTAATGGATAGAACTCAGACCTGGGTGTCAGAGGACCTGGGATTTTAATCCCGGTTCTGCCAACTGCTTGCTGTGTGACCTCGGACATTTCTCAGGGCCTCAGTTTCCTCAACTGTAAAATGGGGATTCCATACCTGTTCTCCCTCCTACTTAGACTGTGAGTCCCATGTGGGGTAGGGATTCTGTCTGACCTGATTAACTTGTGTCTACCCCAGCACTTAGATCAGTGGTTGACACATTGTAACTTCTTCCTCTTGCCTTTAAGAGATCTCTAGTTGGATGTCCTCCTGTCACCTCAAGCTTAACATGTCCAAAACTGAACTCATCTTCCCACCCTAACCCTGTCCTCCCCATGACTTTCTCATCATTATAGATGGCACCACCATCCTTCCTGTCTCACAAGCCCATACCCTTGTCAATATCCTTGACTTCTCTTTCTCACTCAACCCACATATTCAATCCATCACTAAATCCTGTCATTCATTCATTCATTCATTCAATCAATCATATTTATCTCCAGAGTGCTCTACTAAGCACTTGGGAAAGTACGATACAACAATAAACAGTGACAATCCCTGTCTGCAACGAGCTCCCACCTTCACAACATTCCTAAAATCCAAGCTTTCCTCCCCATCCAAAACCGCTACCACATTAATACAATCACTCATCCTATCATGCCTGAATTACTGCATCAGTCTCCTTGCTGACCTCCCAATCTCCTGTCCCTCCCCACTCCAGTCCATAGTTCACTCTGCTGGATCATTTTTCTACAAAAACATTCAGGACATGCTTCCCCACTCCTCAAGAAACTCCAGTGGTCACCCACCCACCTCTATATCAAAAAAAGATTCCCCATCATTGACTTTAAAGCACTCCATCACCTTGCCCCCTCCTACCTCACTTCACTACCCTCTTTCTTCAACCCAGTCCACACACTTTGCTCCTCTAGTGCTAACCGTCTCTCTGTGCCTCGCTCTGTCCTGTCTTGCTGTGGACTACTGGATTATGTCCTGCCTCTGGCCTGGAATACCCTTCCTCCTCAAATCCAACAGACAATTACTCTCCCCCCTGTTCAAAGCCTACTGAAGGAACATCTCCTCCAATAAGCCTTCCCAGACTAGACCCTCCCCTTCTTCTTCCCCCACTCCCTTCTGCTTCACCCTGACTTCCCTTTGCTCTTCCACCTTCCCAGCCCCACAGCACTTATGTACAGATCTGTAATTTATTCACTGTTATTGATGTCTGTCTCCCCTCTCTAGCTTGTAAGCTCTTTGTGGGCAGAGACGGTGTCTGTTTATTGTTGAATTGTACTTTCTCAAGTGACTACTATAGTGCTCTGCACACAGTAAGCACTCAATAAATATGATTGAATGAATGAGTAAATGAAAAAAAACTCTGTCTTCATATTTAATTTGGGAGGCACTGAGGCCAAGTGGCAAGAGCAAGGGAGAGCCAGAAGACCCAAGTTCTAATCCTGGCTCTCCCATTAGCCTGCTGCAGGACCTCGGGCTAGCAACAGAACCTCTCTGACTCAGTTTTGTTCTCTGGAAAATGGGGATAAAACGTCTCCTCTCCCTCTCTCTTAGGTGCTGAACCCTGTGTGGAACAGGAACTGTGTCTGATTGGAGTCTTCTGCTCCTCTCTCCATAGTACCCTACTGTTATTTTTATTATTATGGCATTTGTTAAGCACTTACTCTGTGCCAAGTGCTGTACTAAGCGCTCAGGTAGATTTAAAGTAATTAAGTCAGACATAGTCCCTGTCCCATGTGGGGGTCACAGTCTAAGTAAGAGGGGAGATTGGTATTGAATCTCCATTTTACAAATGAGGAAACTGAGTCACAGAACTGTCATATATGGGATTCACAGTCTAATAATAACAAAAATGATGGTAATAAATACTATTACCATGACTTCTGGTATTATTCCAATGCAGTGCTTTGGCACAGAGTAATGGTTTATTAACAATGCCATTAGTAATAGTCCTTATGATAATTGTCATCATTATTGAAATTACTGTGCATCCTGAAAAATGTCTTTATTTTCCTTCAGAATCTGTTATCTCTTTTTTCTATTCACTCCCTTCAAGGATACAACCAGGTAGTTGGTTATCCATTCTGATTCCTCAGGCTTTGAGTCCTAAACAAGCTTCAAGGGCCAGGATATGTATTTATAGACATGGAAAATTGATATGCGTTTCTGCAGCATGGTGTATTGGATAGAGCATGGGCCTGGGAGCCCGAAGGTGATGGGTTCTAATCACAGCTCCGCCACTTGTCTGCTGTGTGACCTTGAGCTTAGCTTAGCTTCTCTGTGCTTCAGATAGCGCATCCTTAAAATGGGGATTGAGCCCCACATGAGACAGGGACTGTGTCTTATCCGATTTGCTTTTCTCCACCTCAGTGCTTGGTGCTTACCTGACACATAGTAAGTACTTAAATACAATAATTATTATTACTATTATTACTTCACTCATGAGTACTTCTGATCTCACCCCTTTTCCTCCCCACAGATTAGAATGCTTTGTGGACTAAAGAAGCAGCATGGCTGAGTGGAAAGGATCAGAGGACCTGGGTTCTAATTCTGGCTCTTCTTAATTGCTTGCTGTGTGACCTTGGGCATGTCACTTCACTTCTCTGTGCCTCAGTTATCTCATCTGTAAAATGGGGATTTAATTCCTGTTCTCCCATCTACTCCATGCTCCTCTTTCCCACATGCCTAGACCCTCCAGAAACTCTCCCAAGGAAGTGGAATTCTGTGTCCCTTCCTCCCATGGGAATCAATTAATCTATCGTAATTATCGAATGCTTACTGTGTGCAGAGGATGGTACTAAGCACTTGGGAGAGGACAATACGACAGAATTGGTGGACACGTTCCCTGCCCACAACAAGCTTACAGTCCACAGAGAAGAAAGTGCTCTCTCTTTGCAGCACTGTTCATCTCCCCAAACTGGCCCTCAGGAGCTGCTACCAAGATCCCTGAATCAATCAATCAATCAATCAATCAATCAATCAATCTATCACTTGTATTTATTGACCCCTTACTGTGTGCAGAACACTGTATTAAGCACGTGGGATAGTACAATACAACAGAGTTGGTAGACAAATTCCCTGCCCACCACGAGCTTATAGTCTAGAGGGGGAAACAGAAATTAATAGAAATGAATAAATTACTGAACTGTGCATAAGTGTGGTGGGGCTGAGAGTGGGGTGATTATCAAGAGCTTAAAGGGTACAGATCCAAGTGAATGGGTGACGCAGAAGGGAGACGATGTTGGGGACAAGAGTTGGTCATCTGAAGCAACCATCACACACTTTATTATTCTAACACCTCTTTCCCTCTCCTCAGGGACAGGAACTGCATCTAATTCCCACCTGTGTATTATCTCCCATGGTTCACTATAGTGGTCTGCACACAGTAAGTACTTAATAAATAATATTACTACTATTAAAAGAGGGCTCAATCGGGGAAGACCTCCTGGAGGATATGTGCTTTTAATAAGGCTTTGAGAGTGGGAAAAATGATTGTCTGTTGACTATGAAGAGGGAGGGCGTTCCAGTCCAGAGGCAGGATGTGGTCAAGGGGTCAGCAGTGAGATAGATGAGATCGAGATACAGTAAGCAAATTGGCCTGAATGATGTCAACAGATTCCATGGTCACCTCAATGCACTCTCAACAACTGTTCATTAGTAATAATAATGAAGGTATTTGTTAAGCGCTTACTATGTGCCAAGCACTATTTTATGCTCTGGGGTAGATACGAGGTAATCAGGTTGTCCCATGTGGGGCTCACAGTCTTAATTCCCATTTTACAGATGAGGTAACTGAAGCACAGAGAAGTGAAGTGACTTGCCCAAGGCCACAGAGCAAACAAGTGGTGGAGCCGGGATTAGAATCCATGACCACTGACTCCCAAGCCCTTGCTCTTGCCACTAAACCACGCTGCTTCTCATGTAGTATTTGCTAAACAATATGTGCCAGACACTGTACTAACCACAGGGGTAGATACACAGTCATCAGATCAGGCACAGTCTCTGTCCCTGGAATTTTTTAAATGATATTTATTAGGCACTTATTATGTGTCAAACACTGTTCAAAGCGCTGGGGTAGATACAAGTCAGGTTGAACTCAGTCCCTGTCCCACATGGGGCTTATTTTCCCACTGTTCACTCGTTTTGGATCTACTCTGCTTTCAGAGTTTCCTACTGAGTGCTGGGGTAGATACAAGATAATCAGGTTGGACAGAGTCCATGTCCCATATGGGGCTCACAGACTTAATTCCCATTTTAAAGAGGAGGAAGCTGAAGCTAAGAGAAGTTATGTGGCTTGCCCAGTGTCAGCATTGCTTGTTTTTTTTTTTATAAAAATTGAACGGTATCTGTTAAGCATTTACTGTGTGCTAGACACTGTACTAAGCACTGGGGTAGAAACAAAATAATCAGATTGGACACATTCCATGTCCCACATGGGACTCACAGTCTTAATCTTCACTTAAAAGGTAAGGTACCTGAGGCACAGATTGTTAAGTGACTTGGCCTAGTGGAAAGAGCACAGACCTAGGAATCAGAGGATCTGGGTTCTAATCCTGACTCTGCCACTTACCAGCTGTGTGACCTAGAGCAAATCCCTTCACTTTTCTGTGCCTCAATTCCCTCTTCAGGAAAATGAGCCCCATGTAGGATAGGGACTGTATCCAATCTAACTGATTTGTATCTATCCCAGAACAGTGTTTGACACATAATAAGAACTAAACAAATACCATTAAAAAATTTTGTTCCCCCCTCTACTTAGACTGTGAGCTCCATGTGAGGACCTGATTATCTTGTATCTACACCCGGTGCTTAGTACAGTGTTTGGCATATAGTCAGAGTTTAACAAATTCCATAATTATTATTAAGGGGTGGAGCAGATCACCATGAGGAAAACGTCCAGAGCCACCAGAAGAGATGGACTTCGTGTCAGTCAACAGGTTGATGATGGATTTGGGGATGGTGGCTGAGATGATGATGAGATGGAGGACGGACAGGTTCCTGAGGAAGAAGTACATGGGGGTGTGGAGGTGCCGGTCAAGGGCAGTGACGGTGATGATGAGGAGATTTCCCATCAGGGCCACCAGGTAGTCCAGGAGGAACAGGGTGGCATGGACCAGCTGCAGCTCCCAGACCTCCAAGAACCCCAGAAGGAGGAATTCCGTCACTGTCGTGTGATTGCTCATTTCCTTGGAGATCTGAATCTCTCCCTGAAGTGGAAAAGAAAGCAGAAGTGTGGATCAACTCTTGAGCATCAAGTGTTCCTTTATGGTATTTGGTAGGCAATTGTTATGTGTCAAACACTGTTCTAAACATTAGGGTAGATATGAATTATGAATGAATGGGGCTCACAGTCTAAGTAAGAGGGAGAACTGGTATTGAATGCTCATTTTACGGTTGAGGAAACTGAGGCACAGAAAAGTGAAGTGATTTGCCCAAGGTTACTAAGCAAACATGTGGCAGAGGCAGGATTAGAACCCAGGTCCTCTGACTCCCGGGCCCAGGCTCTTTCCCAGGCTCCCAGATCTCACTGCTTCTCAAGAGCTACTTAAAAGAAGTCTCTGAGCATCAAAGCTCTGCTCATCTTAAACAGCTACAATAGATAGTACAGAGAAGCAGCGCGGCTCAGTGGAAAGAGCACGGGCTTTGGAGTCAGAGGTCATGAGTTCAAATCCCGTCTCTGCCACTTGTCAGCTGTGTAACTGTGGGCAAGTCACTTCACTTCTCTGTGCCTCAGTTACCTCATCTGTAAAATGGGGATTAAGACTGGGAGCCCCACGTGGGACAACCTGATTCCCCTGTGTCTACCCCAGCGCTTAGAACAGTGCTCTGCACATAGTAAGCGCTTAACAAATACCAACTTTATTATTAGATGGAAGACATGAGGAGAATGGACAATAGCAGAATATCCAAAGAGTTGCCAAGTGGAGAGTTAAAATTGAGAAACTGAGAACAAGGAGGGCAGAAGAAACGTTTTAAGGACACAGTAAAACCAAGCTTCAGACAATATTGCATCCCAACTGGAAACTGGGAGTCTGTTCCTGAAGATACACCAGCACAGAATCTTGCAATCAAGAAAGGAGTTGCTCCCTTCAAACCAAACCTTTGTAAGGCATGAGAGACAGGAGGCAAACGAGAAAGCAGAGCCAGGCACTGCAAGCACTAAGCATGACAACACATTCAGGGAAAGTCTTTTTGTGTGTACAATGTGGACTGTGAATTTTACACTCATAGATAAATTTTATCATCAGTGGTGCCTGCATTCAAGGAGGTAACAAGCAGTGATAGAAGATAGTAGCAGTAGCAGTAATAATTATAATGATATTTGTTAAGCACTTACTATGTGCCAAGCACTGTACTACGCCCAGGATAATCAGTTCCCACGTGGGGTTCACATTCTAAGTAGGAGGGAGAACAGGTATTGTATCCCCATTTTGCAGATGAGGGAACTGAAGCACAGAGAAATTAAGAGACTTACCCAAAGTAACCCAGCAGACTAGTGAGAACCACGATTAGAACCCAGGTCCTCTCACTTCCAGGCCCATGCTCTTTCCATGAGACTACACTGTGTTGTCGTAGTAGTAATGATCTTTATTCAGGTCCAATCTTGGATCCCCCTCTCAGGATCACCCCTGGAGAGTTTCCAATATTCTCCTAGTCTCAGCTATGGGAGGGAGAGTCAAGCAGAGGCCCACCCATTCCATTCCTAGCTTGGGCAGTGGCTAACGAGTGAAAGGCAATCTGCTACAAGTCAAAACTCACCCGTGCTGGACAGCAGAGGCCTGGGAGAGAGTCGAGGGTGGAGACTCAAGTTTACTGCATGGAAGAAGGCAGTGGTAAACCACTTCTATATTTTTACCAAGAAAAGTGTATGAATACACTCACAAAACAATTACAGTTGGAGAGTGGGGCATTCTGGGAGAGTTGTATCCATGGAGCCACTTTGGGTCACAGACCACTCAACAGCATTAGACGAAACAAGACGATCTTGGCTCTGCCACTTGTCTGCTGTGTGACCTTGAGCAAGTCATTTAATTTCTCTGGGCCTCAGTCACCTCATCTGTAAAACAGGGATTAAGACTGTGATCCCTAAATTTGACACAGACTGTTTCTAACTTCTACCTACTCCAGTGCTAATTCCAGTGTCTGGCACATAGTAAGCATTTAACAAATTCCATTTAAAAAAAACCCAAAACCTCACACTACTTGTAATACACATTACTACTTGTAATTCACATTACTAAAGGACTAGAAAAAGTGCAAAAAAAGCATATGTGTTCCCTGCCCACAAGCAACTTACAGTCAAATAGGGGAAGAGTCAAGTATCAACCCTCCCTGCTAGTTGATTGACGCAAAATAGTGTTCTGGAGACTACCTGCTTCTTGCCTATCAGTATCTTAAAGAAACCTTTAGAAAAAGGATACCAAATGTAGAGATGCAACGCCAAAGCTGTGGGAGGAGAGGGACTAATTCCTTCTGGGGCTGATTAAATGAACCGGAGAAATGAGGATATCAAAGAGGGATATTCGGAGTCACTCCGATAAAGCCAGCACCATAAAGCCACCATCTCCCCTCAAGCAGACTATTAATAATTGTCATATTTTTTAAGTGCTTACTCTGTGCCGGGCACTTTACTAAGCACTGGGGTGGATACAAGCAAATCGGGTTGGGCACCGTCCCTGTCCCATGTGAGTCCCACAGTCTCAATCGCCATTTTACAGATGAGTTAATTGAGGCACAGACAAGTGAAGTGACTTGCCCAAGGTCACACAGCATACAAGTGGCAGAGCCAGGAACAGAACCCATGACCTGTCTCCCACACCTGTGCTCTATCCACTACTCCCTGCTGCTTCTATTAGCTATGTTCCATCTGGATGGAGATGGTCATGCAGTGGAGGATCACATTTACTGGTGGATAGGATGCCACCTGCATGCCAACCTCTTTTCCTGCCTCCTGGATGCTGAGTTGACATAGACGTGGCTTTCTTCCAGTCCAGATGGTGGTCGTGGCAACCTTAGTGAGAAAGCAACTCGCTTTATCTCTCCTGACATTCTCCCATGACATTCTCCCATTCTCCCAAGTCACCTGCCCCGGAAAACAATCTTTGGAGTCCAATTCAGAGGGAAAGTTGGCAAATTGCCAGGGGGTAAGGAGGCAGCAGGGGATCGTGGGAATCAGGAGACCTGGGTTTTAGTCCCAGATCTATTCTCCACCTCTCCCTCTGAGAGGCTTCACCATTTCTACATCTCGGTGGCCTGAAATGTCTCTTTTACTTACCCAAAAGCGTTATCATAATAATAACAAAAACAGCAGTAATAATCATAACAGTATTTAACACTTACTATGTACCATGCCCTGTGGTGGATACCAAAAAAATCGGATTGCCCACAATCAATCAATCAATGCTATTGAGTGTTTACCGTGTGCAGAGCAATCAGTTAATCCATTGTATTAATTGAGCACTTACTGTGCCAGTCAATCAATCAGTGGCATTTATTAAGTGTGTGGGCTGGGTTTATAGTGGGATTAGGGGAGTCCAGCACTGTGGAGACACAAAGGGCCATACCACTGCAGTATAATGGATGGGGGAGTCCAGCTTGGTAGAGGTAACCGGGATAATCACCCCTGTATTCTATCGGATGACCCCTTTGCTCCACCCAACTCCATGAAAGTAAGCTTCAGTGGTGGAGAGTCAAAATGAACTAGTGACCTGGGAGTCAAGTCAATTAATCATATATATCGAGCACTTATCGTGGACAAGGAGAGTAAGTGAATGAGACTGGGGTCAGTGTTGAATGACTGAAGGTAGCATGCCCAAGGGGAAAGTAGTAGCAGCAGTAAGCAGCAGCATGGCCTGAAAGTCAGAAGGTCATGGGTTCTAATTGTGACTCTGCGCTTAACTTCTCTGTGCCTCAGTTCCCTCATCTGTAAAATGGGGGTTAAGACCGTGAGCCCTATGCGGGACAGGGACTGTGTCTAACCTGATTATCTCGTATCTATTCCAGTGCTCAGAACAGTGCCTGGAACATACTAAGCACTTAACAAATACCATAAGTATTAATAGCAGCAACAGCAGTGTTTGTAATAGTAGTAATAGCATTTATTGAATGGTATTTGTTAAGTTCCTATGATGTGCTAGGCACTGTACTAAGCACTGGGGTAGAAAGAAGATAGTTTGGAGACAGTCCATGAACCACAAGGGGCTCACAGCCTTAATCCCCATTTTACAGATGAGATAACTGGGGCACAACGAAGCAGCATGATCTAGTGGAAAGATCCCAGACCTGGGAGTCAGTGGACCTGCATTCTAATTCCAGGTCCACCACTTGTCAGTCAGCAGGTGAATCAGTCAGTCAATTGCATTTATTGAGAGCTTACTGCATGCAGAGCACTGTACTAAGCACTTGGGAGAGTACAACATACCAGATCCATTTCCTGCCTACTACGATCTTATAGCCTGTGTGACCTTGGGCAAATCACTTAATTTCTCTGTGCCTCAGTTACCTCACCTGTAAAATGAGGATTAAGACTGTGAGCCCTATTTGGGACGTGGACTGTGTCCAACCTGATTTGCTTGTATCTACCCCAGTTCTGAGTACAGTGCCTGGCACATAGTAAGGAATGAAGTGTGGTGATAACAAATGATGAAAATGGTGTATGCATTATGCCTCCGGGAATATACTAAGCCAAATGGGAGATGTGCAGAGACTTCTCTCTTGTGCAAAATTTCCCCTTTAAGAATTTTCCCATTGTGACCTTCAGGTCCCTGTTCCTCAGGCTGTAGATGAGGGGGTTTAGGGTGGGGGGCACCACTGTGTAAAACATAGACAGCAGAAGGTCCATAACTGAGGGGGAGTCCAAGGGGGCGTTGAGGTAGGCAAAGAATGCCTTGAGGTAGGCAAAGAACCCAGTGGAGAGGGAAATGGTGATGATGAGATGGGGCAGGCAGGTAGAGAAGGCTTTGGTTCAGCCTTCTGTTGCCGGCATCCTCAGCACGGTTGCCATGATATGGATGTAGGAGACAACGATTCCAATGAAACAGCAGAAGTCGAAAGCCACTTTGACGCAGATGGGCACCACCTCGTTGAGGAGGTCAGGAGAGTGGGAGATGGTGAGTAACTGGGGGATGTCACAGAAGAACTGGCCTACAACGTTGGACCCACAGAAAGAGAAGGAGAAGGTGCTGGCTGTGTGTAATGCAGCAGACAGCACCCAGCTCAGCCATGAGGCGGTGGTCATCTTCACACAGGCCCCTCGATTCATGACGACCTCATAGTGCAGGGGGTGGGAGATGGCCACATATGGGTTGTAGGACATCACTGTGAGGATGACCAGTTCTGTAAATACTGATGAAAGAGCAAAAAAAATCTGGAGGACACAGCCCAGGAAACAGATGGATCTGCCATTAATCAGGGAGTTGTGGATGGATTTAGGGACAGTGATGGAGATGAGGCAGAGGTCGAGGACAGACAGGTGCCTGAGGAAGAAGTACAGGGGGGTGTGGAGGCACCAGCCTAGGGTGGTGATGGTGATGATGAGGAGATTCCCCACCAGGGCCGCCAGGTAGACCAAGAGGAACAGCACGGCATGGACCAGCTGCAGCTCCTGGACCTCTGAGAACCCCAGGAGCAGGAATGCCGTCACTGTGGTGACGTTGGTCATCTCTTAGGGTGTCTGATTCACTAGCTGTGTTCAAGGAGAAGTAGAAAAGATAATGAACCAACACTAGTTATGTATTTTGTAAGTATATGAGTGCTGTGTGGTACCAAGAATCAAATATCAAGACAGGAATCAAAGATAAAAAGTCCTGGAATGTGGTGCATGATAACAGCCACAGAGCATATGCCATCAATCAATCAATCAATCAATCTGAGTGCTTACTGTTTGTAGGGCACTGTACTAAGTACTTGAGAGAGTACAATATAGCAGAGTTGATAGACATGTTCCCTTCCCAGAATGAGTTTACAGTCTAGAGAAGGAGAAAGACATTAATATAGCTAAATAATTTGTAATATATAATTTACATATCTCAATCACTCGTATTCACTGAGCACTTACTGTGTGCAAAGCACTGTACTAAGTGCTTGGAAGAGTACAATATAACAAAGTTGGTAGAAATAATCCTTGCCCACAATGAGCTTACAGTTTAAAGAGGGAGACAGACAATAGTATGAATAAAGAAATTACAGATATGGCCATAAACCCTGTGGGGCTGAAGAAGAGGTGACTAAAGGGAGCAAATCAAAGAGCAAGGGTGGCATAGAAGAGAGTGGGTGGAGAGGATAGGAGGACAAAGTCGGGGAAGGCCTTTTGGAGAAGATGTAGTTTTAATAAGGCTTTGAAGTTGGGGAGAGTGACTGTTTGTCAGATATGAAGAGGAAGGGTGTTCCAGACCAGAGGCAGGATGTGGGAGAGAGGTCGGCAGTGAGATAGACGAGACTGAGGTACAGTGAGTAGAGTGGCAACAGCAGAGCAAAGCATTCATTCATTCATTCATTCAATGGTATTTATGGAGCGCTTACTGTGTGCAGAGAACTGTACCAAGTGCTTAGAAAGTACAATTCAGCAATAAAGAGACAATCCCTGCCCACAGTGGGCTTACAGTCTAGAAGGGGATAGACAGACATCAAAAAAAGTGAAAGGCATCAATAAATAGCATCAATATAAATAAATAGAATTATAGATATATGCCATCAAAACAGGTAAACAGGCATTAATATGATAAAATGGAATTATAGATATGTACATATATGCACAAGTGCTGTGGGGCAGAGGGTAGAGCAAAGAGAGCAAGTTGGGGCTATGGGAAGGGAGGGGGGGAGCTGAGGAAAAAGGGGTTAAGTCTGGA